>NC_133617.1:460339757-460645590 GCF_048593235.1 Sminthopsis crassicaudata
CACCTAATTTAGCTGACACCTCTCCCTTTTGCTCCTCCTTATTTTTCCTTATTCTATAACTTATATAATTTCCTAAAGCCAGTTGAATTATATTGTATGTTTGAAATGTGTCTTTGGAAATTGAGTTAGGCCCATTTTGTTCCTCTCCTACTAATTTCCATTCCTCTAGATCCAATTCTTTTTCCAGAGAAAAACAAGGACATATGACCTGCACAGTTTTTAAAAGTTCAGTGATCTCCTCCAAAATTATAATCAATCCTTGGCTTTTCATAGCATTGACAATGCTCTCTAAACATTTTCCTTGAACAGAAACAGAAGGCTGTTTTCTAAAAATTTGCCCCATTTCACTGAAATTCTACTTTAGCTCTTTAACAAAGTTTCCTTATTACTCACGCTTATTTCTGGGTCAGAGAGACTTTTCCACTGAGCTCTGGATTGGAGGCTTTTCCACTGGAATGAGGATTGTGTCTGTCCCTGTTTGGGTGCCAAAATGTCAAGATCGGGCTAGCTCCCTTAAGAGCTTAGAATCAGCCAGAGTCAGGATAAGCAAAAGTCCTTGCCCCACGTTGGGCTCCAAAATATTATGTTCTGTTGTCTCTAGATTTGCGATTGTTCTCTGGGAGATCTCTTGGGGAGCTTCTAGGGAGGCAGTCTTGGCTTTAGTTCTGTATTGGCTCTTTCAAAGTCTTGAATCTTTTCCTGTCAGAATCTTTCCAGCCAGCTTCAGTCTCTAGCTACCTCTGAATCCAAAGCCTCCAGTCAGCACAAAGATAGAATCTCGAATCCCCTTCTTCCTGAATGTTGGCTCTGAATTTCCTCCAGCTTCCCTGAAGTTCTCCTGGGAAGTCTTGTCCTTGACCCAATCCAGACTGACCCTTCCAGACTCTAACTTCTTCCAGAATGCCTCTAGACTCAATGTTGGCTCCTTTTATCCTCCCAGAGAATGGGCTTGTGGGTATTTCCATGGGCTTGTGAGAATTTCTTACAGACCAATGAGCAAGCTCCTTTTAAAGGTGTAAACTCCTTTAAAGGTTTGAACCAAAGGTGTGAACTAAAGGTGTGAGCTAGAGAATTGTTAAGTACCATGCTAAACTACACAACCGAGTTAGCACCTAGTAATCCTAACTGCTGGAACGCTGTCTTCCCAGAAATCAGCCAGAGTCAGGCTAATCAAAAGTCTTTATTCTAGTAATCTCCACACCACCTTCCCCTCTCTCCACCGCCAGGAGAATGCCTCAGTTTCCTCCTCCTACTCCACCTACATAAGTCACTTCCCCTTCTTTGTCCCATCAATCAAGTCAGCACAGAATAGTTGGGGAGGGTCAACCTTCAAACATGTTAATAGAGAATTGTCCAACTGGCAATTAGTCTCACATGCTCCATTATCCAAGTGCATTTTTTCAGTACTAGCCCTTTACACCTAACATCTCTTTTCATAACCTTGCCTTCTTTTTCATTTGGTAGATCAGCAGCAGGACCAGGAAGATGGCAAACAGGAGCCCTACAACACCACCAGCAATCAGAGCTGCCAAGACTTCTGTCTTCTCAAAGATGCTACTCTGGGCAGTGCTAGACATTGACACTTTGTTACTTAAAGTTTCTTCCTCAATAATACTTTCCATCTTACATTTATGAAATTGTTTAACTCATATGTAAGACACTTATCCCAATTAAATTTCACCATTTTCTGTTCGGTTTACAATGTCAAGACTTTGCATTATCTTGACTGTCACACAATGATTAGCTAGCTGTACCTTCTACTTTGGCATCAATCTACAAATTTAATACTCAAGCTATCTATTTTTTTATCTAAGTGTTTAATTAATCAAAATGTTAACTGCTATAGGTCTAAAATACAGATCCATTCATTATTTCATTAAATACTTCTTTCCAAGGTGACAACAAATCATTAATTGCTCTTTGGAGATAGTCAATCCATCAATCCAAATTTACCTAGCTGTACTAGTTTATCTTTCTATTTTATCTATAAGATTAGCAGGAGACTGAAAGAATACTGAATTTTAGGAATTATGTAAAATCTTCCTCACATAGCCAAGAAGAATGGATAGTCTGACACAAACTCTTCCTCTTCACCAATGACTGTTTTAATTATAAGTTCTAGAATTTTTCCAGAATTTGAAGTCAAGCATACTGACCTCTTGCTTGAAGAGTATATTTTCCTCAATTTTAAGTTATATTATTTGTCCTTCTCTGGTTTAGCAGCATCTTATTTTCCAAGATATTTCAAAGATTGTGGAGAATTACATAAATTTCATCCACAAAAAGCAAAATTTTTTGTTTGCTTTTTAGAATTCAACTTTTAATTATAAATAGCATGGTGTTATGCCAAGTATGCACACACAGCTATTTTAAAGACATAAATACAACACATTTTTCGTTTAATAACCATTTGACTGGGGCCACTAGGTGGTGCAGTGGATAGAGCACCAGCCCTGAAGTCAGGACGACCCGAGTTCAAATATGGTCTCAGACACTTAACACTTCCTGGCTGTGTCACCCTGGGCAAGTCACTTAACCCCAATTGCCTCAAAATAAACAAACAAAAAAACAAACAAACAAATAAATAAATAACCATTTGACTTTACTTTCCACACTCCCATTTTTTTATGGGAAAAAAAAAAAACCCAAGGCATTTTATGAACTAGTAATATAAAACAACAGGCCTATTGATAAATGCATAATAATATATAGCAACTGATAGGGATCACAAAAAAATTAGATGTTCTTTTTTGGGGAAAGAAAAGTGCAATTGGAAGATAAATTTAGCAGCTACATTTATAACCAGAATTACAAAAAACTTAATTGCTTATTTATTGACTTTTCTCAGAGTTCTCACCTTTTGAATTTGGACAGCTAATTCCCTAGTTGGGGCTAATATCAAAGCCTGGGTTTCTCGAACCTGTTAAAACAAAAACTTAACTTAGAAAACACCATAAAGCTCTTAGTACTCTGAATGCAGGTTTTAGAATCTCAAAACCCAGATGTCAACATTTTAGCTATGTGCCTTATTTTATATTTTATTTCCAAAAGAGACAAATTTTACAAATATAGAATAACAGATAACATATTACAAATATTTTAATTCCAATTACCTAAAGTAGAACAAGAAATTTTTAAAAAGCTTCTTGTTCTTTCCTGGAAAACTGTAAATTAAGAAAAAAAGTATTTAATTTTTAAGTCTGAAAATGTTTTGTTATATTTTAATAGATAACAGAATATATTTAAAAGGTGATATTCTACCTGAATATCCAAACATTGGAGAACTGAAATGCTAAATGTTGCTGTTTTGCCTGTACCAGACTGAGACCTGTAAAGGCATAAACATTTTAAGTCAGTTTTTTGTGCATAAGAAAATTTTCAATTATTTCAATGTTATTCCAATAACAAAAAAAAGAAAGTTCAACATTTCAGTTTTCTTATTTCTGTATTTAAATAACAAATTTTAAAGTTAGAAGTGACCTCTCAATGACCATTTACTTCAATCCACATTGTAAAATAATTACCATTAAAACATATTCAACATACAATTCTATTGGGTAATAAGTATTATTCTACATATACTATGAGAAGTAGTAAATTGCCTTAAATATCTTTTTTAAAATGTAAATTTTTTTATACTTTATAACCCAAAGCTATATAAAATGTCTGGGGACTTATACCTTTTTTTTTTTTTTTTTTTTTTTTTTTTAAGCTAAGAGAATTGGCAAAATAAGTTAGCATCAACTACTTATGCACAAACAATGAATGGTTATGGTTCTAAAATAGTATCTTTGTTTTCAACATATGAATGAAAATCCTCTTGAAATAAAAGTTACATAAAAGTATTTTGTTAATAAATTAAGCAAACAAGAAATAAAGATTTTAGAAATTAAATAGTTGGAATTGCCACTTAGGAAGTGCTAAATAAAAACTAAACAAATCTTGTGGAAGCAAACATATAAAAATCCTTTACCAGAGAGTAATTAGAAAAGTAAAATAAATCTGTAGTTAAATTAAAAAGAGAAAGCTGGCTAAAATTTTATCAAAATTGAGTAAAACTTTTCTCAAAAGTGAAGAAGTTAACAATTCTCTCCTAGAATGTTTCTTTCATTATTAACCATATAAATTAACTTACTGTGAAATGACATCTCTTCCTTTAATAATTTGTTTGATAGCACGCTGTTGGATAGCTGATGGTTTCTCAAAACCTGTAAAATAGTTTTTAAAAATGCTTCAGACTTTACATTCATCCAATGATTATCTTTCTGTTTTCCATGGCTTCATATTCTTTTTAAAAAGCTAAGTTTTTATTTATACCTGTTTGTATATCACAAGAATTTCAAGAAACAAACCCTCAACTTACCCCCTCCCCCAAAACATCATTTTTGTAACAATGACAAAAATAGTTATCAGGTTCTTTATTTGTTATTTCTTGGCTTGGACTAGTTATAAAGATTTCTATCTGTCAAGTATTTATTTGTTTTTGCTAAGCTAACAGGTTAAGTGACTTGCCCAGGGTCACACAGATAGAAAGTATTAAGTCTGAGATCAGAATTGAACTTCCTGACTTCAGGGCTGCTGCTCTATCTACTGCACCACCTAGCTAAGCCATTTGCCAATATTTGATGTTGCTACCAATCAAGAATAATTTCAGTTATCTGCCATTACTAAGCAATGAATCATTTAGGATGGGTAATGTTCTAAATAAATGAAATTAATTTCCCTTTAAATATCAACATTTAAATTTTATTATTTTCATAGGAAACTTTTTTTTTCTTTTAAATAGTATTTTATTTTTCCAATTACAGGTGAAGACAATTTTAAACATTTTTTAATAAAATTTTTAATTTCAAATTTTCTTTTCCACTCTCTATAAGATAGTGAGCAATTTGATATAGGTTATATATAAGCAACATGTAAAATACATTTCCATATAGTCATACTGTAAAAAATTAAAGTTTAAAAATATTATGCTTAAATCTGCATTCAGACTCCTAATAGTTCTTCCATCATGGGTCTGAAATTGTCCTGTATTACTATACTGCTAAGTGTTAAATCATAGTTCATCACGGTATAATGTTAGTGTTAATGTATGTGTGTGTGTGTGTGTGTGTGTGTGTGTGTGTGTGTGTGTGTGTGTGTACCAAGTATGAAGTAAGGATATGGTAAAGAACTTACAGCAATGTTAAATTCCTTTTCTGTATTCTATCTTCTCTAGGTCTCTGTGACCTGCATAGGTATGTTCAATGTTTAGGCTACTAATTGCTTAGACTTTGAGATATATGATGACATTTATGTCTGTCCAGGCTGTCAATGTTTAGGCGACTAATTGTTTAATGTATGTTTCTTCCCTGAACTGGAGAATCTGTTATTTTTGACATGAATGATAACATTCAATTAACTGGTGGGGAAGGGGGGGGGTACCTATCCGTTAATGTTCCCCAAACTCATGATGTAATCCTTTTGCAATTGAACCTATAAAAACTGTGTATCTTCCCTTAGTTCTTTAGCCCTTCTACCGTGAGCTTTCTTTCTTTCCCTCCTCCCGGTGTAATTGCTCATTCTCATGGGAATTTGTTAAATAAACAACTTTTCTGCTTTTTACTTCAAGAGGTCTCTGAGAAGTCATTTTTGGATAGGATTTTCTATCCCTCACAGTTTGGGGGCTCGTCCGGGATGAGTCTTTGGTGGAGACGGCTGCACATCCTGAACAGGGATAGGCGCGCCCACAGATAGTTTTTCCCGTGATTCCTGGCTCTGAGTGGGTAGCCTCCCTCCCTCTCTGGCAAATGACCTGAGGCAAAGATACTCAGTGAAAAGCAGAATTGAAGACGAAAAGGAGAAATAGAGTCCTGACAAGCCAGCAGTGATCTAAGCAAACACGTGTTTCTCGAGGTGAGCTTGGAAGTCTGGGGGCCTATTGGCTGGGTCAAGGGAGACCCAAGGGATTAGCCCTCCTAAAAATTGCTTTGTTCAGACTGCTTCTTTGGCTCCAAGGAAAGGACTCTCTAAGACAATTCTCTCTCAAGTAACCACGCAGCAAGACAGGTGGTCTCCGCTGACAATTTGGTTTGAGACTAAGTTGTAAAAATGGGATAGAAGCAGTCCAAAGATGTATGTCAGGACATTAGTCAGGGAATTCCAGCCGACAGCCCACTTGGGAGTCGACTCAAAGACTGGGATAAATTACCCAGGTATAAAGGGAAAGACAAGAAGATAATGTGTGAGGAGCTCTCGACCTAGGCCTCCTGGGTGGAAAGGAGACGCCCTGGTGTCAGGACCCGCCTGAACCAGGAACTGCCATGAAGCAGGAACTGGGCAGGTGCAGGGGAGGCACTAAAGGGTTTGGCTCCGCCCTCGGGGAGGAACTAGGGAGGAACCCCGGAAGAACCCCAAACATTATAAAAGAGCGAACATGGAAAGGCTCGAGGAGACACTGCTGACTTGTAACTTCAATAAACATCACTGTGTTCTATCCACCTCGGCTCTCTGTCTGGTGATTCCCTCCTCCTGTCTCAACGAGGAGGGCCGGAGACGTCCAAAGCCCCGTCGGGTCGGGGAAGCTGGAAGAGGCAGTCACCGTTGAGGTTTCCTGTGACCGGTCCTGGCCCCTAACAACTGGCGCCCGAACAGGGACCTGAATGAAGGCGAAGCCGGACCAAGAGTCTACTCATCACAGGAACCAGGAAGAGGTAATTGCTGTGCTCTTTCACCTCATATTGCTGCTGGTCAGCAATTGAGAAGACCAGATAGCCTAGTTGAACTAACTCAGAGAATAGTTCACTAGAAGGCAGAAGAATGGGACAGAAACAAGTAAAAACCCGTATCGAGCCGGAGGATGCAGGCATGCTCGCCTGTCAATTGTATAAATTATGTAAGAACAATGGGGTAAAGATTAATATAAGAGCTTGTAGGGAGTGGGTCGGAAAAATATTTCAAGTCAGCCCATGGATAGAACACACCGGTATAGACCCTGACCAGTGGGGAGTGGTTGGCCAACAGATGGCCTCCAACCACAAAGAAGACCCATATTTTCTTTCAAAACAAGATTTTCTGATGTACACGGTGGTTGGAAAAGCTTTACACCCTACACCTCTGCCATTGAAAGGTTCACATTCACAAGAGACTCAGGTAGGAGATTCCCTCTGTGGTTTGGACAGTGAGGATGAGCCTTCCCAGGGACCCCCACCCTTGTACCCGTGGGAGAGTTTGAAAAGAATAGATAAGGAAACCACAGAGAGGCCCGTTGATGTAACAAGTTCCGGGCCTGAGATAAGAAGAATAGAAGATGACCGTGAGAAAAAAAGAACGTTCTCAGGCCTCGAGTCTGAGAAAGATGGAACACACCCAATTCCCAGGGACAAAGATGTAGATAATGAACAAACACACAAAAAGGAAGGAACACTGTCGCAAGAAAGGAAACCCGCAGGGAGGGGCGAGGAGAAAAAAGGAACTTTCCCAAGAGAAAGATTCACCACCAGTACAGTAGGGATAAATAGAGACCCACCCATGAGAGGAGGAAGTTATCAAAGCGTGCTAGCGCAAAGTCTCAGGACAGCTGTAACAGAGGGGGAACATGTCGACCCTGAAGAGTGGGGTCTATCATTAGGCACTTTTCCAGCATTCACGTAAACACAAGCCGACAGTACTGTGGCGACCACGCACAGGTCTCTCCCATATAAATTTCTAAAGGATATGAAAGAGGCTGTAGAGAAGTATGGGGCAGGTTCCACCTACGTAAAGAAATGTATTTCTGCCTCTGTTTCAGTAGCCCCCTGGCTCCCCTATGATGATGCAGAAATTATGCAAACAGTATTGAAGCCTGCTGACTATGTTGCTTACCGAGCATATGTCCATAGATGTGCTCGGGTTTATTTAACTAAGATCAATGTAAATGACCTTGAGGAAGCAGTCCAGATGGTTATGGGAGAAGGAGAATGGGCTGCCCCAGAAAGACAAATCCGATACAATGAAATAACTAGAAATGCTGTACAGATTTCTCATATTAGAGCCCTTGACAGAATGGGAGTTCAAGGTGGGACCCGAAGAATATCCAATTTGAAACAAAAAAAACAATGAAAAGCCTCTACAATTTATTTCTAGAGTACAAGAGACAGTAGAGAGTACTTTTGGAAAGACAGGGGCTGCCCCTCAGTTGACATTACAACTAGTAAAGGAGGGACTCCGACCAGAACCAGCCTGTTCTTACAACCCTCCCATCAGATCCTACACTGGAAGAGTTAATTGATAAACTCCTAGATATTCCAGAAAGAGACCCCTTAAGTGCTTTTATGGAAACAATGACAGCGATAGTGAAAGAAATAAGGGGACAACCCATAGAGAGAAAATGTTATAACTGTGGAAAATGAGGACATTTTAGATCGGCGTGCACACAACCAAAAAAGGGAGTACAATGTCACTCCTGTGGAAAACTTGGTCATATTGCAAAATACTGCAGATCAGGACAGAAACAGAAGGTGGGAAACGGGAGACCGGGAGGCCAAGGGGGGATGAGCCATCCCGGCAGACTCTGCCCCCAAGCAAAACCTTTTCAACCCAAGCCAGAGGAGAAATAATTGCATTAAATGAACCTCTGGTTGAGCTCTCCCCATGGAGCACGATAACAGTAAAAGTAATTGAACAAAACTACCCTCATTTAGTTATTGGGTCTGAATATTTTCCTTCTATTATAGTACACAGCCAGTTATTAAATCCAGGGGAAAAAGATATCTGGATTACGAATCCCCATGCATGGCCGATTGAGATTACATTTGAAAGGGAAATAGCAAAGGCTATCCCACTCCCGTGGATAGATAAGAATTATATAAAGACAACTCGTAGAACTCTGATAAATTGGGCACAGCAAATAACAGCAGACCGCCCCATGATCATATTAGGGGTGGAAGGACATTATTTAGAGGGCATGTTGGATACTGGAGCAGATATTTCAGTAATAAGAGAGGAGGATTGGCCCTTAGAATGGGAAAAGAGACAGAAGCCTCAGCCAATAACTGGGGTGGGTGGTCTCCAGGCTGCATATACAATGCCAAGATATTTGAGATGGGAGTATGAGGACAAACAGGGCGTTTTCAAACCCCTTTGTGTGGCTGGGCTCCCTGTAAATCTATGGGGACGGGATGTCTTGAATAGTATGGGGGCACAACTATGCACTTAAGATCACTATTTAAACTGATTGGGGCCACCTGGGAAGCGAGGGCTATCCCTTTGAAATGGAAGCATAATCAACCTATATGGGTGGACCAGTGGCCCCTAACACAACAGAAATTGCAAGCCCTCCACGAGATAGTCAAAAAATTATTGAAGGAGAAACATACTGAACCATCAACAAGCCCCTACAATTCTCTAGTGTTTGTCATCCATAAGAAATCAGGGAAATGGAGAATGTTAATAGACTTAAGGAAAGTGAATGAAGCATTAGTGCCATTTGGTGCACTTCAACCTGGCCTGCCTTCGCCCACTGCCATCCCAAGGGGATGGAAAATAATCATAATAGATATAGCAGACTGTTTTTTCTCAATTCCCTTACATCCTACATCCGGATGACTGTGAAAAATTTGCATTCTCTGTTCCTTCTACTAATCTTGAATCCCCTGCAGAGTGTTACCAATTCAAGGTACTCCCTCAGGGAATGGCTAACAGCCCCACCTTGTGTCAAATGTATGTAGCTACTATCCTTAATCCTATTAGGAAAAGATTTCCTACAGCGAGAATAATTCATTATATGGATGATATACTAATTTCACATCCACAACAAAAAATTACAGAAGAAATATTAGAACAAACTATTATAGCATTAAATAATAACCACCTTCAGGTGGCCCCAGAAAAGATTCAGAAAGGATCGCAATTTCAGGACTTAGGCCATCAAATTAATGGGAACCAGGTATCTAAGCAAATTCCCAGATTAGCCCCTGAGAAGATAAAAACACTTAATGATTTTCAAAAATTAATAGGTTCGATCTAGTGGATAAGAATCTCCATTCCTATAACAGATCAAGAGATGGAACCCCTCTATGAAATCCTTAAAGGAGACCCCCAACTAAATTAGCCCCGAGAATGGTCTAAGGACGCCTTAGAGGTCCTGGACATCATAGCACAAAGAACTCCATGAACCCTTATGCGTGTTGATATATATGAACCTATAGGGCTAACTATACTCAATAATGAAGGAATGATTGTTGTCCTTTTTCAATCATGGGGGGGGTTTAGAGTGGGTAAATGGAAATAAAGTAAAGAAATGTCTAAGAGAGCGCCATGAATCACAAGCAGCAATAGTAATGAAAGCTAGTGAAAGATGTGTACAACTCTTTGGGAAACACCCAATCATTTACTCATCAACTCCTCAAGAGGTCCTCAGAGAGTTGAGCCAAGAATATGAAGCTTGGGCTATGATATATACCACCCATACATTCACCTCTTCACCTCTTCCCCCTGTCATTCGGGGATGGAAAGAGATGCCCATAAACTTATCTAGAAGCCCTCTTTCACAGTACCCAGTAGATGGAGTAAACGTGTTTACAGATGCCACTAAGGCTAATAGGGCTGCTGTGTACATCCCTGAAAAGAAAATACTAGAAGTAATGCAGACCCCTTTCTCTTCTGCTCAGAAGAATGAGCTAGCAGCCATTTGTTTTGCATTGAGGTTATTACCTCATGATCCCTTTAATTTAATCACTGACAGTCTATATTGTGCCAATGCTCTTCAACACATAGCTGATGCTGAGTTGGATATGTCAAGCTCTTCTATTAAGGAACTGTTTGAACAAGTTCAAAGTTTACTCCTTGCCAGAAAAGAACTTGTGTATGTCCTCCATGTCAGATCTCACACCTCGCAATGTGGGCCTATATTCCAGGGCAATTCTATAGTTGACTCCTCCCTCTCATCTCCTATAACAACTATATGGTATTTAGCCCCTGAGTTAGCTCATTCTCAGTTCCACCTATCCACTCGCTCGTTGCGTCGGTTACATGGTATTTCCCGGGATCAAGCCCGCCGGATAGTCAAACGCTGTACTAGCTGTATTCCCTTTAGGCCCCCTCCCCAAGAACCCACCTCTAATCCTCGAGGTGATCGACCTAACTCTCTTTGGCAGATGGCCGTTACTTTCAATCCTCTTTGATTCATGTAACTGTAGATACATTCTCTGGATTTATAATGGCAACTTTACAGTGAAGCCATAAAAAGTGTAATACAACACATGCTAGAATGCTTTGCAGCCATTGGAGTACCCCGCACTCTAAAAACGGATAATGGCCCTGCATATACCTCTCGAGGCTTTAAGGCCTTCCTAAACGAGTTTGCCATTCATCATATTACAGGCATTCCTTATAACCCTACAGGACAGGCGATAGTGGAACGTGCTAATCGATCCCTAAAATACACCCTCATTAAACAAAAAGGGGGAGTTGCAGGAAGGTTAACTAGAGCACAAGTAGCCAAAGCAGTATTTACTCTGAACTATCTACAAGTCAGAGAGGAAGGCACAACACCAGCCATGAAATTTTACATTAATTCCCCAATTAGAAATGAAAATCACAAAAAACAAAAGAATGATCTACACCCACAGACATGCTTGGAGGATAGCACTGTGTGGTGGAAAGATGAGAGAGGAAATTGGAACGGCCCTCACAAGGTCCTTGTGAGAGGCAAAGGATATCTTTGTGTCTCCACAGGAGGAAACGAAAGAGATGGAGGACGATGGATCACGCTGCGAAACGCGAGAGAAATCCCCGAGACCACCAAAGAAACCTGCATATCGCGGACGGAGAGGGAAGCCAAAGAACGTGACAAGAAAGAAGATCGACAGACTTTTTCTTCTGACCCTGCTTAACCTGATGACCGATGCCACCATCGCCGCCCCCAACATCACTCCTGGCTATCCCCATAATTTAAAATGGAAAGATATTATAGTCACAAAAAATGAGGCCACCTACTGGGCAGTTACACATAACCTGCCCATATTTCAAATGATGAGCTGGCATCATCAACCCCTCCCTTTAATAGTGCGTGGCAATGCTTCTTTCCTTGATGGCCCCTGGTTACATTTCCCGATAACACCCATAAACAAGTCACATAATGGAACCCTTACCTTTCGTACACGTTATGCCCCTATCTGTATAGATTATGATGCAAACGGAACTAATGCAACAGGGTTTCAGTATTGTATTCCTTTAACACCATGGAAGACTTCCCAAAGGTCTCATACAGATACATAATATACAAAATCAAGTGAGTTTTGTAGCCTCCTCATTACAAAGATTCATGATTGAAAACAGGCAGGCATGGAGACATCAAGAACAAATAGATAGCGCCCTTTTGGCTAGGATAGCTCAAACGACTGAGGTTTTACAAGTGGTAGTACATCAACAAGTGTTAATGCTCCGGTATATGAGAATGCAACGTCATTATAAATATTACCCTGTGTGTGTTACTCCTGTACCTTTTAATTCTACACTGTATAAATATCTAGAAGACGTATTGAAAAATGCTACTTATGCCACAAATGCCAGCAGTGAGTTGAGAGCTCTAGATCTTATCATTTCTGCTATGCAAAATGCCTCCACAGCCCTTACCAAAGAATGGGAAAATAAAACTTCAAAAGGGCTCATCTCCTGGTTGGAGGGTATAAAAGTAACAGATATATTTCATTGGCTTGTGATTGGAATGATTGGAGCTGTATTATTAATGCTCATGTTTTGCTTTTTACCTTGCTTACTATCTGTAATCCTTAGAGCCATCTGCAATGTCCTTGAGGCTATAAAAGTAGAGGCTCGTTATCCATTAAACAAAAAGGGGGAGTTGTGAGGGGCTCTGGACCTAGGCCTCCTGGGTGGAAAGGAGATACCCGCCCGAACCAGGAACTGCCATGAAGCAGGAACTGGGCAGGTGCAGGGGAGGCACTAAAGGGTTTGGCTCCACCCTCGGGGAGGAACTAGGGAGGAACCCCGGAAGAACCCCAAACATTATAAAAGAGCGAACACGGAAGGGCTCGAGGAGACACTGCTAACTTATAACTTCAATAAACATCACTGTGTTCTATCCACCTTGGCTCTCTGTCTGGTGATTCCCTCCTCCTGTCTCAACGAGGAGGGCCGGAGATGTCTGAAGCCCCGTCGGGTCGGGGAAGCTGGAAAAGGCAGTCACCATTGAGGTTTCCTGTGACCAGTCCTGGCCCCTAACAATAATGATTAAATATTGTTTTTTGTTTGGGGCAATCAGGATATTGGTGGGAGAATAATTTGGCCAAAATATGGTTCTGCTGAGGATTGGATATGCCAACAATTGAATATATATGTGAATAATAGATCTGTATAATCTAGAGGAATCTGCTTATGCTAGCCTCTGGCTGCCAGGAGTTGCTAGAGCTATGAGAATTTTTCTGAGTGAAAAGAAAGAAGAAAGCTAGCCTGATAAGGGAAAAGGGAAAGGAGATAGCAACCTGGAGTCTGCAGCTAGACAGTGGGATCCCCTTGAAGCCCTTCCCCTCCTTATGTTTTGCCTCCTCTAGCACCCCCAGAAGAAGATCTTTGCCTCCTCCTCCCCCTCATATAAATATCTAAGAAAAGAATTAGAGCAAATAAGACAGGAGGTTCAGAACCTCCCCTTTAGAGAGAAAGCTGCCCCAGAGCCAGTAGCTAATAAAGTACAGAACCTGTATCCACTTAGAGAAGTCCCGTTAGGTGGGATTCAAGGAGGTACTGGATTTGTAAATGTACCTCTGTCAGCTAATGAGATTAGAAAGTTTAAGAAGGGATCGGGGGTGGAGCCAAGATGGCAGAGAAGATACACGCCACTGTGTAAGCTCCTTTCTTCCCTCACAACCAACTAGATTTAATCAGTCTCAGAAATAGCACTGGACTGATAGAATACACAAGGACTGGAAGCACAACTTACCAGCTGAAGAGAATCTGGAGTTTCAGCAGGAAAGGTCAGCTCCCAGGGGAGGAAGAAGAGAGGAGCGCAGACAGTGGGGTAGTGGCACACTGCGCCGGTCGCACTGGGGAGGGTTCTGGGATCAGAGAATCCACTGACATAAAAGAATCTGGCACAGACTGTTAGCTCTTCCCTGCTTATAAAACAGCAGTTCAGAAGAGAAATATAAGCCACTTTAAAATTTAAAACCAGATTGGATCTTCCTGGATCCCGGGGGTGACTCAGCTGATCTCGGCACTGGTGGGTGTGGCCGACATAGGCAACCCAGGCTTTTACCTCAGGGTAGTTAAGAGATTGAAGAGTGAGCGGGGTGGTAACTCATAGTGCCTGGCTCTGCTGGCTGGAGGCGGTGGAACGGAAGTCCCAGAGAAGCGGAACCTTTGAACTAGGGACCGCAGTTTCTGGCAGACACTTCCAGTTTGAGCTCAGGGGCTTTTAATGTCAGGTGCTGCAGACATCCACACCCCACCGGGACCCATAGGCTAGGCTTTGAGTCACCTTTACTGTTCAGTCTCAACCTCAGGGAAGCCGCTAAAGAACAGCACCCTCAGGGCACAGCAGTGCTGGTCACCTCTGAGGCACTTCCAGGGAGGGGGTGGGGAACTCTCTCCCAGAGCTCTCTCTTAGCTCAGGCACAGGGGCCGCTGCATCCATCTGGTCTGGGAGGAAGCTGATAAAGAAATAAATAAATAATTTCCTACCCCAGGGACAGACCCCAAAAGATTTTTTAAGTATGAGCAAGAAGCCCAAAAACACCATAGATTCCTTCTACACAGAGAAAGAGCGGGTATCCAACCCCGAGGAAGTTAACAGCAGAGAGTCAGCAGATAACAACCTAAAGGGGAACGATTCCTGCCCCCCATCACATAACTCTCTCCATGAAGAGACTATTAAAAAGTTAAGAGAGTTTGAAGAAAAATGGGGAAAGTAAAGAGAAGCTATGATAGAGAATAACAACGTTCTGAAATTGGAGTTGGAAAAAATAAAGAATTCACAGGATATGCAGGGAAACAAAATTTGTGAATTAGAAAAGGTTAAAAAATCACAGGAAAGTAGGATTTCTGAATTGGAGAAGAAAAAAAAGTCTCAATAAAATAGGATTTCTGAATTGGAGAAGATAAAAAAGTCCCAAGAAAATAGGATTTCTGAATTGGAAAAAGAAAATAATTCTCAAAAAAAAAAAAAAAATTAGGGAAATGGAAAAAAATCCAATAGAGCAAAATAACTCATTTAAAAATGAAATTGGGCATTTACAAAAAGAACTAAAAACTGTGAATGAAGAAAATAACTCCTTAAAAGTCAGGATGGAACAAATAGAAATGAATGATTCATTGAGAACCCAAGAATCAGTCAAACAAAACAAAAAAAAAATGAGAAGCTGGAGAACAACGTCAAATACTTACTGGGAAAATCTATAGACCTGGAAAATAGATCTAGGAGAGATAATCTGCGGATCATTGGACTTACCGAAAACTATGACCAAAAAAAGAGCCTAGATTCTATTTTACAGGAAATCATCAAAGAGAACTGTCCAGAGATAATAGAAACAGAAGGGAAAGTAGATGTGGAAAGAATTCATCGAACTCCTTCTGAAATAGACCCTAAAAAAAGAACACCACGGAATATTGTGGCTAAGCTGCAGAATTACCACACAAAGGAGAAAATCCTGCAAGCAGCTAGAAAAAAACAATTTAAATACCAAGGTGCCACAATAAGGGTCACCCAAGATCTGGCTGCCTCCACATTAAAAAGATAGAAGGGCCTGGAACCTGATATTCCGAAAGGCAAAAGATCAAGGATTGCAACCAAGAATAAACTACCCAGCTAAGTTTAGCATCTTTTTCCATGGAAGAAGATGGTTATTCAATTAAATAGAGGAATTACATATGTTTCTAAGAAAAAAACCAGACTTAAACAAAAAATTTGATCTACATCCACAAGACTGAAGAGAAACAGAAAAAGGTACACAGAACCCTTGAGAACTATATCTCTGTTGTGGGTATATAGAAAGTAAGCATGGATAATTTGATTTTACTGATATAAAAGAAAAAAAAAAAAGGAGGGGATATAGTAAAGGGAAGGGGGTATTATCAGAAAAAGGGGAGGGAGTGATAAAAAGAGGGAAACTACATCCCAGGAAAAGGCATAGAAAATACACCAAATCTGAGGGAATTTAGAGAGGGGGAGAATCATTGTGTAATTCTTACTCTCATCAGAAGAGGCTCAAAGAGTAAATAACTGTCATATTTGTTTTTCAGAGAATTCTCTCTCACCTCATTAAAAGGGGGGAGAGGAAAAGGAAAAGGAGAATAAGGGAAGGGACGTGGAGGGAGGGGGGAGGGATACTAAAAAAAAAAAGGGAGGGCTGTGCGTCACAAGTGGGGTCTATAAATTGAATATTGGGGAAGGGGTTCAGGGGGGTCAAGGGAAAAAGCATAATCTGGGGATAATATGATGGCAGGAAATACAGAATTAGTAATTTTAACTGTAAATGTGAATGGGATGAACGCTCCCATCAAACGGAGACGAATAGCAGACTGGATCAAAAATCAGAACCCTACAATATGTTGTTTACAGGAAACACACTTAAAGCAGGGAGATACATACAGAGTAAAGGTAAAAGGTTGGAACAGAGCCTATTATGCTTCAGGTAAAGCCAAAAAAGCAGGGGTAGCTATCCTTATCTCAGATCAAGCAAAAGCAGAAGTAGATCTAATTAAAAGAGATAAGGAAGGAAACTATATCCTGCTGAAAGGTAGCATAAATAATGAAGCCATATCGATACTAAACATATATGCACCAAGTGGTCGAGCATCTAACTTTCTAAAGGAAAAGTTAAGAGAGTTGCAAGAAGAAATAGACAGTAAAACTATAATAGTGGGAGATCTCAACCTTGCACTCTCAGATTTAGACAAATCAAACCACAAAACAAACAAGAAAGAAATTAAAAAAGTAAATAGAACATTAGAAAAACTAGGTATGATAGACCTTTGGAGAAAACTGAATGGCAATAGAAAGGAATATACTTTCTTCTCAGCAGTTCATGGATCCTATACAAAAATTGACCATATATTAGGACATAAAGATCTCAAAATTAAATGTAGGAAGGCAGAAATAATAAATGCCTTCTTCTCAGACCACAATGCAATAAAAGCTACATTCAGTAAAAAGTTAGGGATAAATAGACCAAAAAGTAATTGGAAACTGAATAATCTCATCTTAAAGAATGACTGGGTGAAAGAGCAAATTATAGAAACAATTAATAATTTCACCCAAGATAACGAAAATGATGAGACATCATACCAAAATCTGTGGGATGCAGCTAAAGCAGTAATAAGGGGAAATTTTATATCTTTGGAGGCTTACTTAAAGAAAATAGAGAAAGAGAAGATTAACGAATTGGGCTTGCAACTTAAAAGGCTAGAAAAAGATCAAATTAAAAACCCCCAACCAAAAATTAAACTTGAAATACAAAAATTAAAAGGAGAAATCAATAATATTGAAAGTAAAAAAACTATTGAATTAATAAATAAAACCAAGAGTTGGTTTTATGAAAAAACCAATAAAATAGATAAAAAAAAGAAAGAAGAAAATCAAATTGTTAGTCTTACAAATGAAAAGGGGGATCTTTCCACCAATGAAGAGGAAATTAGAGAAATAATAAGGAGTTACTTTGCCCAACTTTATGCCAATAAATTTGATAACTTAAGTGAAATGGATGACTTCCTCCAAAAATATAGGCTTCCTAGATTAACAGAGGAGGAAATAAATTGCTTAAATAGTCCCATTTCAGAAAAAGAAATAGAACAAGCTATTAATCAACTCCCCAGGAAAAAATCCCCCGGACCAGATGGATTTACATGTGAATTCTACCAAACATTTAAAGAACAATTAGCCCCAATGCTATATAAACTATTTGAAAAAATAGGGAATGAAGGAGTCCTACCAAACTCCTTTTATGACACAGACATGGTACTGATACCTAAACCAGGTCGATCAAAAACTGAGAAAGAAAATTATAGACCAATTTCCTTAATGAATATTGATGCTAAAATCTTAAATAAGATATTAGCAAAAAGACTTCAGAAAATCATCCCCAGGATAATACACTATGATCAAGTAGGATTCATACCAGGAATGCAGGGCTGGTTTAATATTAGGTAAACTATTAGTATATTTGACCATATTAATAATCAAATTAATAAAAACCATATGATCATCTCAATAGATGCAGAAAAAGCATTTGACAAAATCCAACATCCGTTCCTACTAAAAACTCTTGAGAGTATAGGAATAAATGGATTATTCCTTAGAATAATCAGGAGCATATATTTAAGACCTTCAGTAAGCATAATATGCAATAGAAATAAACTGCAACCTTTCCCAGTAAGATAAGGAGTGAAACAAGGTTGCCCACTATCACCATTACTATTCAATATAGTACTAGAAACGCTAGCCTCGGCAATAAGAGCCGAGAAAGAGATTCAAGGAATTAGAGTAGGAAATGAGAAAATCAAACTATCACTCTTTGCAGATGACATGATGGTATACTTAGAGAACCCCAAAGACTCTGCTAAAAAGCTATTAGAAATAATTCAGAATTTTAGCAAAGTGGCAGGATACAAAATAAATCCACATAAATCCTCAGCATTCTTATATATCACCAACAAAATGCAACAGCAAGAGATACAAAGAGAAATTCCATTCCAAACAAATGTTGAGAGTATAAAGTATTTGGGAATCCATCTACGAAAGAATAGTCAGGAATTATATGAGAAAAATTACAAAACACTTGCCACAAAAATGAAGTCAGATTTAAATAATTGGAAAGGCATTCAGTGCTCTTGGATAGGCCGAGCGAATATAATAAAGATGACAATACTCTCCAAACTAATCTATTTATTTAGTGCTATACCAATCAGACTCCCAAGAAACTATTTTAATGACCTAGAAAAAATAACAACAAAATTCATATGGAAGAATAAAAGGTCGAGAATTGCAAGGGAACTAATGAAAAAAAAGTCAGAGGAAGGTGGTCTAAGTGTACCTGATCTAAAGCTATATTATATAGCAGCAGTCACCAAAACCATTTGGTACTGGCTAAGAAATAGACCAGTAGATCAGTGGAACAGATTAGATACAAAGGACAAAAAAGGGTACATCTATAGCAATCTAATCTTTCACAAACCCAAAGATACCAACATTAGGGACAAAAATTCATTATTCGGAAGAAACTGTTGGGAAAACTGGAAATTAGTATGGCAGAAATTAGATATGGATCCACACTTAACACCATATACCAAGATAAGATCAAAATGGGTCCATGATTTAGGCATAAAGAATGAGATCATAAATAGATTAGAGGAACAGAGAATAGTCTACCTCTCAGACCTGTGGAGGAGGAAGGAATTTATGACCAGAGGAGAATTAGAGATCATTATTGATCACAAAATAGAAGATTTTGATTACATCAAACTAAAAAGTTTCTGTACAAACAATACTAATGCAAACAAGATTAGAAGGGAAGTAACAAATTGGGAAAATATTTTTAAAAGGAAAGGTTCTGACAAAGGTCTCATTTCCAAAATATATAGAGAACTGACCCTAATTTATAAGAAACCGAACCATTCTCCAATTGATAAATGGTCAAAGGATATGAACAGACAATTCTCAGATGATGAAATTGAAACTATTTCCACTCATATGAAAGAGTGTTCCAAATCACTACTGATCAGAGAAATGCAAATTAAGACAACTCTGAGATACCACTACACACCTGTCAGATTGGCTAAAATGACAGGAACAAATAATGGTGAATGTTGGAGGGGATGTGGGAAAACTGGGACATTGATGCATTGTTGGTGGAGTTGTGAAAGAATCCAGCCATTCTGGAGAGCAATTTGGAACTATGCCCAAAAAGTTGTCGAACTGTGCATACCCTTTGACCCAGCACTGCTGTTATTGGGATTATATCCCAAAGAAATACTAAAGAGTGGAAAGGGACCTGTGTGTGCCAAAATGTTTGTGGCAGCTCTTTTTGTTGTAGCTAGAAACTGGAAGTTGAATGGATGTCCATCAATTGGAGAATGGTTGGGTAAATTGTGGTATATGAAGGTTATGGAATATTATTGCTCTGTAAGAAATGACCAGCAGGAGGAATACAGAGAGGCTTGGAGAGACTTGAATCAACTGTTGCTGAGTGAAATGAGCAGAACCAGAAGATCACTATACACTTCAACAACAATACTGTATCAGGATGTATTCTGATGGAAGTGGAAATCTTCAACATAAAGAAGATCCAACTCACTTACAGTTGATCAATGATGAACAGAAACAACTACACCCAGAGAAGGAACACTGGGAAGTGAATGTAAATTGTTAGCACTACTGTCTATCTACCCAGGTTACTTATACCTTCGGAAGCTAATAATTAATGTACAACAAGAAAATGGTATATTGTATCTAGGTTATATTGTAACACATGTAAAATGTATGGGATTACCTGTCATCGGAGCGAGGGAGTGTTCGGAGGGAGGGGATAATTTGGAAAAAGGAATTAAAAAAAAAAAAAAATTTAAGAAGGAATTAGTCTCTTTCATGGAAGATTCGGTCAGGGCATACAAACAACTGGATCAATTTTTAGGTCCAAGCCTATACACTTGGTAAGAGTTGATGCATGTCTTATCCATATTATTCACTCCCAATGAGAGGTGCACAATTTGAGCACAAGCTATGTGGGAATGGAAAAGGAGACACCCACCCCTGAATGAGGGAGAGGTCCTAGCAGAGCAGAAATATCCAGTGAATGGCCCAGGGTGGGACAATAATAATCAGGCACATAGGCAAAATATGCAGGATTTGAGGGAGTTAGTGATTGTAGGAATAGGGGATGCCTTCCCTAAGAGACAAAATATAAACAAAGCACTGACTGTCCTTCAGGAAAAGCATGAGTCACTAGCCCAGTATTTAGAAAGGTTCAAAGAAGGAATGAGGAAATATTCAGGGGCTGACCCTGATAGCCCAGAGAATGAACAAATATTGAAGGTGCAGTTTGTATCCAATTCTTGGCCAGATATTAATAAGAAAATACAAAAGACTGAGGGCTGGATGCAGTCCCCACTGAGAAACCTTTTAGAAGAAGCCACCAAGGTGTATGTAAGAAGGGATGAAGAGAAGGAAAAACAGAGAGAAGAATTAAGATGTTGTTACAGACAACACAGCAGAAAGCTGATAAGGAAAGAGAGATAAGAAGGAATGCAAGAAAGCCCTGTCAGGAGAGAAGTGACGGGAATGGAAAGAGGAGATTGGATGTGACTTCTTGGTCTTATGGAAAACCAGGCCATGTCTCTAGGAGTTGCCCGCAGAGAACTGAAGAGGAGCGGGTATTGTTCCTGGTAGAGTTGGAAGATTAGGGGTGTCAGGGGCTCCAGGGACCTCAAGAACCCTTGATAAATTTGAAGGTGGGGTATAAAAGGGAAGAAATGTTTTTTCTGGTTAATTCGGGTGCAGCCCGAACCTCTGTGACACAATTACTGGCAGAGGAAAAATTATCATCGAAGTGTATTTCTGGAGTTAAGGGAGAAACTTTCTCAGTTCCTATGACTGAAGCATTGCCCATAGAATATGAGGGAGTTAAAAGTATTTGGGCAATGTTTTTAGTGGTTCCCCCAGTGGGAGTAAATTTGTTAGGGAGAGATTTGATAACAAAGCTTTCAATTAGTCTTGTGCCTCAGGGCCCCATCCTGGTTCCTATCTGAACTTTTGTGATGAGGGAAGTAGACAAACAAAAGATTAATCCTGAGGTTTGGGCAGGTCCTGAGAATCCTGAATTGTTGTCTATTTCCCCCATACAAATAATTTTAAAAGATCCCCAGGCCATTATAAAGGTCAGCCAATACCCAATTCCGAATGAAGGGAGAAAAGGACTAAAGCCAATAATTGGAAGGTTGCTGAAAACTGGACTAATTGAACCCTGTATTTCACCATTTAATACTCCCATTCTTTCTGTAAGGAAGAAAGATGGGACATATAGAATGGTCCAGGATTTAAGGGAAATAAATAAAATAGTATTGTCATTTCATCCAGTAGGATGATATGATCTTGGGACTGATTCCAGAGGGAAGTGCATGGTTTAGCATGATAGATTTAAAGGATGCATTCTGGAGCTGTCCCTTAACTGAGAATAGCCGGAATATTTTTGCATTTGATTGGGAAGATCCAGATACGGGGAGAAAGCAGCAATATCGATGGTGTGTACTACCGCAGGGATACACAGAATCCCCCAATTTGTTTGGACAAATACTGGAAGGAATAATTGAAAATTATAAGAATCCAATCCAAGGAGTAAAAGTGTTACAGTACGTAGATGATCTTCTTGTGGCAGGACAGAAAAGAAGTGATATTGCCCAAGTTACTATCAGTCTGTGAAATTATCTAGGGGCACAGGGATTAAGAGTGTCCCAGGACAAATTGCAATTTGTAATTTGTGGAACGTGAGGTAAATTATTTAGGTCATTTTATAAGTGAAGGTAAAAAGAAATTAGACCCTGTATGGGTGGAGGGGATTCTTCGAATTACTAAGCCTAAAATGAAGAAGAGCCTCCGGAGATTTCTAGGACTGGTGGGATATTGTAGAACCTGGATTGATAAATATGCATTATTAACTAAGCCTTTATATATTCATTTATTGCAAGAGAAGCCTGATATAGTGCAATGAGACTCAGAAGGGGAACAAAGCTTTGAACACCTTAGACAGGCCATGATGTCAGCCCCTGTATTACTTTTGCCATCTTTAGAAAAGCCTTTTCATTTATATGTAAATACGGAAAATGGGGTGGCTTTAGGAGTACTAGCACAATTAAGGGGGGGCAGAGACGCCAAGTGGCCTTTTTGTCAAAAATTTTGGACCCCGTGGCAAAGGGATGGCCTACTTGCATTCAAGCTGTAGCAGCCACAGTACTTCTGGTAGAAGAAAGTCAGAAATTAACCTTTGGGGGTAGTTTAATAGTGAGTGTCCCACACCAGGTTCGATCAATTCTGAATCAAAGGGCCAGGAGGTGGCTAAGTGCTTCAAGGATTTTAAAATATGAAGCAATTTTATTGGAAAGAGATGGTTTGATACTCTCAGCAGACCATAATCTTAATCCAGCCATGTTCTTATCTGCTTCTCCTGAGGACCATGTGTCCCTTGAACATGATTGTCTTAATGTGATTGATTACTAAACTAAGATTAGGAAAGACTTGCAGGAAGTCCCTTTGTTGAAAGGCGTTCAATAGTTCATAGATGGTTCCTCATGAATAGTTAATAGTAAAAGGAAAAATGGATATGCTATTGTTAATGGGGAGGACTTGACTCTGGTTCAAGTTGGATCCTTGCCAAAAGAATGATCAGCTCAGAGTTGTGAATTATATGCATTAAATCAAGCCTTAAAATTGCTTAAAGGAAAGAATGGAACCATATATACAGATTCAAAATATGCCTGGGGAATTGTTCATATATTTGGGAAAATATGGGAAGAAAGGGGAATCGTAAATAGCAAAGGAAAGGGATTGGTACACAGGGCATTGGTCACCGAAATTTTAACTAATCTTATGTTGCCTAAGAATATTGCAGTGGTTCACATGTAAGGACACCAGAGAAAAGATTCATTTGAGGCTAGGGGAAACCACCTTGCGGATCAGGAAGCAATCAATACAGGGTGGAGAAAAGGAATCTGTAAGTACAGAGGAAATGATGGCATTTCCACATCAATTGCCTTCACCTTCCTTTACCCCTGAAGAAAAGAAAAAGATACAGAGCCTTGGTGCTCAGGAAAATAAAGAAGGGCATTGGTTTCTACCGGATGGCAGAGAGGTACTGACCACAGCAGGTATGAGACATGTACTCCAACACTTACATCAGGGCAGTCACTGGGGTGTCCAGAACCTGTGTGATGCAGTGCTGACTAAGTTTATAGCAACCGGCCTGTATACAATAGCACAGCAGCTTGTTAGTGGTTGTCTTGTTTGTCAAAAGACGAATAGGGCAGCCCAACGGCAAGTTCAGAAAGGGGGGAGACCCCCTGGTATTAGGCCCTTTCAATGTGTACAGGTGGACTTCACTGAACTGCCATCTGTGGGGTGTCTCAAATACTTGTTGGTTGTAGTGGACCATCTGACCTCCTGTGTGGAGGTTTTTCCCCTTGCCTGGGCAACAGCCTCAGTGGTTGTAAAAATACTTCTTGAACACATTATTCCGAGGTATGGGTTGGTGGAGCGAATAGATTCAGACCAGGGCACTCATTTCATGGCCAGAGTCCTCCGATCTATAGCCCAAGATTTAGAAATATCCTGGGACTTGCACAGCCATGGCATCCACCCTCATCAGGCAAAGTGGAAAAGATGAATCAGGAAATAAAACGGCAACTAACTAAATTGGCCTTAGAGACACAATTACCTTGGACTAAGTGCCTTCCCCTTGCCTTGCTAAGGATTAGAACAAAACCCCGAAGGGATGTGGGACCTTATGAGTTATTATATGGTCACCCTTATCTTAGGGAAATACAAAACTTCTCCTTAGACCCAATATTTGAAATTAAAGATTTGTTTTTGAGAAAATATGTCATGTCTTTATCACAACATTTAAAGACTTTACAATTGAAAGGGATTATTGTTCAGACTCCTCCCTTAGGTTTCTTGGTTCACAAGTTCCAGCCTGGAGACTGGGTCCTAGTTAGGACATGGAAGGAGAATAAGCTGACACCAACCTGGGAAGGACCATTCCAGATCCTCCTAACATCAGACACAGCAGTGGATGGACTCATTACACCAGAATTAAAGGACCAGTGGACACTCCTGGGGTGTGGACTTCAAAGCTGAATCCAGAAGATCAGTTAAAGCAAACACTAAAAAGGACCTGATGAATTGTGCATGTAAAATCTTGATAGCAGTATTAATCTGGGGTACTGTACTGGGGCTTTTTCCAACGGTGTTAGATGTTATTTTCTGTTGGACAGTGTTACTTCAACTCAGAAATTTGACTTATTATTCGGTAGAATGGGGGCCAAACAAAACATATACGGAAGGGGATTATGCTTTCTATCCTTATATATAACATTACCCCTTACTGGAACAACCTCTAATCCTTTACTGAAGGAAGGCAATATCTTCCAGAGCTTGATTCAGATTATTGCTGATACATTTTATCTCAGAAACTGCTGGATATGTGGGGAGCCTGAACAACTCACACGATGGCCCTGGGTACCTGTCCCTTTACTTCCAGCCTGGATATTGAGTAATAGATCAGTTGTACATGATGGTACAGGATTTTGGTCAGACCAGGAGGAACATCAGTGGAAACTAACTAATGCTGTCCCAGGAGGACATTGTTTAAATTAAACAGGCACAGAGCTGTGGATGGGAGAAAGCGAATGTGAGTGGACTTTTACCCGCTGGCCAGAGGAGGTAGATATTATAGATTGTAGTAAATATAAAAATAGATGGAGTGAAACAACTATTGTTTGTGATGATGGGTCAGTGATTAAAAGTACTCATCAACATGCGATAGAGGGCAGTGAAGAATGTTTGAAGGAATTTAAACTTGTCAAACACCCCAAGATTTATGGAGATGTTTAAGGTTAAATAGTATGGAGCCAGGTACTACTAGTACTGTAATGGGATGGAAATGGGAAAACAGAAATGGACCTATTAGAAGAATGTTTGGTAACTTTTGGAGTAATATAGATTTCACTGGGGAAAATGATTGTGATTGTACTTGGATGCCTGGAAAACAACTTTGGAGGTGTGATTCAAAAACCATGAAAGGGGGACCATTAGGCCCATGGGATGTTAAATATTTCCCACCCTCAATAGGAACTTTTATTTTCTGTCATGAGAAAAACCCAGTTTTAAGGGGACATTACTGGATTTGTGGCCAAATGGCATATACTCATCTCCCAAGGAACTGGACTGGGAGTTGTTATATAGGTACAATAAGGCCCAAGTTTTTCTTCCTTCCAGAAGATAGTGACAAACAACTAGGAATACAACTGTATGATAATTTAAAAAGAGGGGAACGAGGCTTAGATCGTTCTCTAACTAGTATAGATACTTCACTGACTCAAACAGGTGATGCTAATGGATGGGGAGATACATGCCCCCCAGAGAGAATCATCAAAGAGTATGGGCCAGCCACATGGGCTCAGGATGGAAGCTGGGGATATAGGACACCAATATATATATTGAATAGATTAATTAGATTACAAGCAGTCCTGGAAGTAACAACTAACAAGACTACTCAGGCTCTTGATTTGCTAGCTGATCAAGCCACTCAAACACGAGAAGCTGTTTTACAGCATCGACTAGTTTTAGATTATTTGCTAGCAGAGGAAGGAAGGGTCTATGGGAAATTAAACTTGTCTACTTGTTGCATGCAAATTGATGACAATGGACAAGTGGTAAAAGAAATTAAAAAAGGTATTCGCAGAATAGTTCATGTGCCTGTACAGGTATTGAAATCCCCTTTTTCTAATGGTGGTCCTGGTTTGATGGTAGCTGGTGGAAACAACTTTTATGGTATGGACTAATTGCTATCAGTGGTATTATATTATTACCATTATGTTTACCTTGTATAAACTAATAACCAAAATAGTCCAACGATCCCTTTCAAAATTATTGCATCCAGAGGATGCTGTTAAAATTATGATTCTTCAGAAAAGAGGCTGGAGAGTGTTGGAAGGGGATAATTCTGATAGTGAACTTGATAAACAATGTGTGAGCTTGTTAACTGACTTTGAGCAATGTGTAAGTTCTTCATAGAGCATGTGATAAAAATCACTTACATATTAGGAATGGGGAGCTGTGTGGAGCAAGTATGAAGTAAGGATATGGTGAAGAACTTACAGTAATGTTAAATTCCTTTTCTGTATTCTATCTTCTCTAGGTCTCTGTGACCTGCATAGGTATGTTCAATGTTTAGGCTACTAATTGCTTAGATTTTGAGATATATGATGACATTTATGTCTGTCCAGGCTGTCAATGTTTAGGCGACTAATTGTTTAATGTATGGTTCTTCCCTGAACTGGAAAATCTGTTGTTTTTGACATGAATGATAACATTCAATTAACTGGTGGGGAGGGGGGGGCACCTAATCCCTTAATGTTCCCCAAACTCATGATGTAATCCTTTTGCAATTAAACCTATAAAAACTGTATATCTTCCCTTAGTTCTTTAGCCCTTCTACCGTGAGCTTTCTTTCTTTCCTCCTCACGGTGGAATTGCTCATTCTCATGAGAATTTGTTAAATAAACAACTTTCCTGCTTTTTACTTCAAGAGGTCTCTGAGAAGTCATTTTTGGATAGGATTTTCTATCCCTCACATGTATATGTAAGTATATATGAAAATTAAATGCAATGTGGAAGAAGGAAAACCAGCAATTAATAGTACCCAAATAAATTTCACATAGGAAAAAAAGTTTTGACATAACTATTCTCTGCAATACAATGATCTAAAGGACTTAAGAAAAATCTACTCATTCCCAGAGAATGAATTTACAGCATCTGAATGCAGGTCAAAGCATACATTTTCTTTGGTTTTTTTTTTTTTTTTTTTTGGTCTGTCTTTCACATTGCTAAAGGAAAAGAGTCCAGAATCCATGCCATAATAATCAGATAATTAAATAGTGAGACAGACACTTACATCTGTGACGTCTCTGTACCCTCAAATTTTTCATCTGCAAAATGCGGATAGTAGCACCTATCACATTTGTTGTGAGCATCAAATGAGGTAATATGCAAAGTGTCTCACAAACCTTAAGGGTTACATAGACACAGGTGATTTGATTACTACTAGAAGAGAAAAATGGTGACACACAGCTTAAGAGTTATGTCATATATGAAAAGAAACTAGATTTGTTCAATTTGGCCACAGAGCAGAACCAGGAACAGTGAGTAGGAGGTACAAAAACATATTTGGACTTGCCATCAGGGAAAACTTTCTAAATATTAGAGCTATTAAAAAGTGGAAAGGGCATTGAGATGAGTTGAACTAGATTACCAATGAGATCACTTCTTTCAAATTTTGCAATTTAATTTGGCTGGTACACCAATATTTACACATGTGAAAGTGAACAGTGTAAAATAAGTCTGAAAGGCGAAATTAAAGTCAGATGACTTTCATTTAAAAGTCACCTTGACTTTACTGGTGGAAACTTTTGATTCCAAAATTCTTTGGATGACAGGTTGAAGAAACAATGAAGAACCACTCAAAATTTGGGGGCAGATGATTTGTATTAGTCAATAAGCATTGACTAAGTGCCTATAAATAAGTGCTGAACTATTCACAACAGTGTGAACAATTAGAAGGAGAGTCAATAGGAACTGGGGAAAAGGGAATTCTAGAAATACTACAGGGCAGACTTCATAGATTTTCTGAGGAGGAACAATAAGGGAAAAGGTAGAATCAAAGATAATTAAGATGACAATGTCTTTAACAGAAAGAGAATTAAGGAGGGAAGTTTGTAGGAGGTATGCTCAAAAGACAGTAATTCAAAATGCTAGTGAAGAGCAAGAAGCTAAAGAAAATCTCTTTCCTAGTGCAGGAAAGGGTAGCTGCTAGTTGCATATGTTGTAGAGAAGTCATTCAGTTGTGGATTGGACTACTAAGCCTCTGAAGTCCCTTCCAATTCTGAACTTTAACTGTAAATCTCTTAGGTCCTAGCAGTGTGTTTTGTACACAGTAACTGCTTAACAGATGTTTGTTATTTTGTGCATTAATCATGTCTGCCCACCAGACTAAATCCCATGAAGGAAAAAATTTTGTTTTCATCTACACATTTGTGAATGTACCACAATGTTCTGCACATAAGAAACATAATGCTTGCTGAAATGAACTGGTTACAATACTAAAGATCATCAAAAGCCTTTAATTTTATTCTTAGCTTTGCCACTACCTTGCTGTGTGACTTTATCTTACAGGTATACAATTGTATAATTTGAAGGAAAGAACACTAAAAAATAGAAGACAGAGGTCATAAAGAAATAGGATGTCTCCTGAGCTGAACTACAAACGAAGTTAAGGGCTTTAAAAGGCAAAGATAAAAAGGGAACACATCCAAATGTGGGAAAGGAGTATATATGTGAAGTCATAGAGAGGAGAAACAGCATTGTTTTGGGAAATCTAGGAGATCAGTAGGACTGGAAATGTAGACTTTCATAAAGAAGAGCGATATAAAATGTGTCAGCCTAAGTAGTTCAATAAGGGCTTGATAGTCTAACTAGGAGTCCAAATAAGGGTTTGATGACCTTACTGCAATGATTCTGAATGGCAGGAAAGAATAAATATGAGATACTGAGGAGGCAGAATGTTTTTTTTGTTTAAATGAAATTTTTTAAAAACAAGGAAAAATATATTTTGTGTTCATAATTATTTGTTGATAAAATGAAGTCAGAAAGTTAAAGACACTCAGTTTACCATACTCATACATAAATACAACTCCTTTTCCACATATTTCCAAGCATTTATTATTTTCTACTATCTGAAACATAGATATTCATGTATATTCATGGATGCTGAAAGAACAAGTGATTCTTCAGGGATTACCTATTTCCATAGTTAAGCTAGCCACCTTTTGCAGAGTCCAAATAAGAATTTATATGAGAGATCCAAAAAACAGTCCCTTATCATAGCAGATGCTGTAGGTCAAGAAAGCCTGGAGAAATTAAAGAGCCCTGAATCACCATGATATCTCAACTAAACATTAGAGCTGCCTAAGTTTTAATAAAGCATTTTTTTATTTATTCATTTTCTAATAGTATTTTTTTCCCCAAATGCATGGCAAAGGTAAGTTTTCAACATTCATCTTTGCAAAACTTTGTGCTCCAAATCCCCCCCCCCCCCATACACCATTAAGACAGCATGCAATCAGATACAGGTTTAACATGTGCAATTTTTCTAAACATAGTTCCATATTAATCAAAAGCATGAAATTATTAAATGAACTGTCAGTTAAAAGACTTAAAAGTTCATAATTTAGCTTTTTCTGAAAATAATACTTTGGAAAATTTTCAATAATCCTTCACTTTTAGACTTAATTTTTTACTTTTATTTAATGAGATCACCATTGTGACTATCCAGACCTCCCTTTTCCTCACTTGCATTCTGTGGCTCCCGTAATGTAAACATTCTTTATAGAGATATAAATATTCTTTACTTACTAAATTATTCTTTACTTATGTTCTGTTTCTCAACTAGACAGATATCTTAAGGTCAGAGACCATGTCACTCACTCCTCTGATATTCTCCCACAGAGATAATAGATGACATAGTGTCTTAAAATTTTCATAGTACTTTGCATACATGATTTCATTTGAATCCCACAAAAATTTGGAGATAGGTATTACAGGTATTCATATGCCACTAAAGATAAGGAAAATTCAATAACTTAGCCATAGTTAGACAACCTGTTTTAAGTTCAGATTCAAAGTCAAGTTTTGTCTCATCCCAAGTCTAATACTCTTCCCACGCATGCTCAGAATAATTGTGTTCAAAACTGAATTTACCACTGTAAAACAACTCACATAGGCACATAATAGGGAGAAGACTATGTTTGGTTTGTAAATGTTCATTACTTTGACTTCCAATAATCTGTCATTTCTAATTCAACTAATATACTTTTAATTAAGTGACTTTTAAGTAAATGTGAATTTAAATACACAAATTATGTGTACTTTTCTAGATACAATACTAAAAATTAGTCAATCCATAAACATTTATTAAGTACAGGTATGGTGTGAACCACATATATAAAAAGAAGTAAAAGATAGTTCTTAATTTCAAGGAATTCAACAATTTAATGGATGAGACAATATACAAACAAATGTATATAAAGCAACCTATAAATAGAAGTGATTTATAGAGAGAAGTCACCAGAATTAAAGAGGGGCTAATTCTAGCTTTTAGTTTAAAAAAAAAAAAAAAAAAAAAAAAAAAAAAAACAACAACAACTTGGTTTGGACTTTAAAAAACCTAGGTTTAGCAAAGGAAGGGAGAGTTCAGACCAGAGCAACAGCCAGAGAAAATGCCCAGTGCTAAGAGGGAGTGTCTTATTAATGGAAAAGCAAAGAGATTAATATCACTGAATGGAAGAATTGGTGATGGGGAATAAGGTATGAGAAGTCTGGAAAGGTAGGAGGGGGCTAGGTTATGAAGGACTTTGAATGCCAATGAGAGCATCTTTTAGGAGCCACTGGAATTTGAGTGGGGATGCGTTGATAGTGGTGGTGATGGATCATATGGTCATAACTTTGATTCAGGAAAATCTATTAAGTGGTTAAATGGAGGATGGATTGAAGCAGGGAGTGACATGAAACAGGCCTATCTGACAGCAGTTTATGACAACAATGCAAGCATGAGGTGATGAGCTAATGCAGTAGCAGTATTAGAAGAGGGTGTATTCCAGAAATGTTGCTGTTGCAAAGGTGCAATTGACAAACCTCCACACCAGATTATATATATGGAGAGTAGGTGAGTGAGTGAGTAGTACAGGATGATTAGATTGTAAAACTCAGGTAGTTGCAAGACCAGAATTTGACTAAGGACCCCAAGGCTAGACTCAAGAAATTGAGTAAAAAAGATAACTTATATGTCTCAGTATCTTTATAAGAATTTCCAACTTTATGGAAATGCTGAGGAAAAGCCTTTGCAAAGTCAACTTTATTTTATCTACAATTATACTTTAAAGATAGTTTACAGAGCTGTAAAGTAGAAACGACTTATAATGTTAGCAAGCTTTCTGGCTAAAGTAGATTTGTTTTTTCCTCCCACCAATTACGGTTACTTTTATTGTGAAAACACTCCCAAGAAACCTTTAGCGAAAGTCTCGTTTTCTCCCTTGTAAAAATAAGGGCATTGGAGTGGATCGATAATCTCCCAAAGAGATAAAGGCACAAAGCAGAATTATCCCAGATTGGAGGAAGGGATCATAAATGATGGAAAGATGCATTAGCTTATAGCAGTTAAGAATCACTAGTGTCTGGAGAACTTCTCAAGTTTTCCTCATCATAGAGATGGGTGGGTTGAACTAGATGATGCTTCCAACTCTATTCTGCTGATGGGAATCTGGGGAAGCGTGCAGCTCCCCTCCTTCCAAGGGCTCAGAAGCAAGCTCGAGTCTGGAAGTTCGCAGGCCCCGGCCAGTGAGGTCATCGCGGGGCGGGGCTTGAAGCTACTTAGGCTGCCACTTGAGCAAAGGGCTAAAAAGGCACCGGATTTTAAACGACACTCTTCTCATTCTAAAAGTCCAGAGCACATTCTACCCTTCTCTCCCTGGTCCGTGCCTCCTTCCCTTCCAGCCGCGTGCCTGCTTCGGTCGGCGAGACCCCTGCAACCTCGTCAGCCCCCACGCACTGCTCACCGTAGGCGTATATGCCACGCAACAGGTCCTCCCGCAAACCCATCGTGTCGAAGGTGGGTGTCACGTCCACCTCTTCGCTGGTCTCGAATTCCACTTTGGTCATGTCTTCCTCCTTCAGCAGCCGCTTTCGCGCAGAACCTGAAGTAGCCATCGTGGCTGTGGCAGCCATACTTCCCGGAAAGCCGAAAAAAGGTAGGGAGTGGGGCAACGAACTGCTCGTGCGCTTAAGCCGAAACCTCAGAAAAATGTGCACAAAAAGAGCTGAAACGCTGCGCCGTCATTTGCCCATCGCCATAAAATAAGTTAGGATAGGCGGGTGTACGTGCAGGAACGTGCAGACGGTTCGTTGGTCCCCCAAATCACGTGACCGCGAAAGACCTCGCGCTTTCTCTTGGAGTGGGCGGGGAGTGGGCCGAGTGCCTTGTTTGCCTCAGCCTCTTCCGGGCCCCATAAGCTTCCTTAAGCCACCTAAATAACCAAGAGAATACGGGGACGGGGAGGAAATTATATTTTAGTAGGGGAAGAAGTCCCGGCTCTGGGGCACGGTTCATAATAATTGTTTATTCAAGAACTTTAGATAATCAGGGTTTACTTTATTAATAAATCTTATTTACAAAACATATACATAGATAATTTTTCTTCATTGACCCATGTAAAACCTTGTTCCAAATATTTCCTTCCTCCTCACCCCCTCCCCTAGATGGCAGGTAATCCAATACATGTTAAATATGTTACAAGTACATGTTAAATCCAACATATGTATACATGTTTATAGTTAGTAATCTTACTGCACAAGAAAAATCAGATCAAGAAGGAAAAAAAAATGAAATAATGAAAACAACAAAGAGTAAAAAATGTTATGTTATATGCTCATTTTCACTATCATTTCTTACAGAACAATAACATTCCATAACATTCATATACCACATTTTATTCAGCCATTCTCCAACCGATGGGCGTCCATGTAGTTTCCAGTTTTTGGCCACCACAAAGAGGGCTGCCACAAGCATTCTTGCACATACAGGTCCCTTTTCCCTTCTTTAAAATCGCTTTGGGATATAAGCCCAGTAGTAACACTTCTGGATCAAAGGGTATGCACAGTTTGGTAACTTTTTGAACATAATTCGAAATCGCTCTCCAGAATGGCTGGATACAATTGAACTCATTCTTAAAGATAGGAGCTGGAACACCAGGCTAGTTGACGAGAATTCTTCAAGAAGTTTTTGCTTTTGTGAATTATAATTCATCATTAGTATCCTTTTTGCTAGTAATGAATCTTTTGCATGCTCTGCATGTCTGTCATATGATACCACCCTAACAAAGTTGAGAATCCTTTTCATAAATAAACTGAGGTCTTTTAAACTAATTAATTAGCTGGGACCTTCTCTCTAGTTCATTACATATTAAATATTTAGTAAATGGAGAAAGTTTTCTTAATAACAATTACTTTTATTTCTCTATAAGGTTACTGAATATAGTCAGCCATAATAAACAAAGATATATGATTACATTTGGTAGAAGGAAAAAGTTTAAAAGATAGGTTGATGTTAGCTTGAGGAGAAACCTGAATATTAGATTAAAGAGATTGGTCATTATCTTCCGGGAATGGGAAGTCAATAAAGATTTTAAATCAGGGAAATAGTACTTATTAAGTTTAATTTGATAAGTGTGTAGGACGAATTAAAAAAGATTTGAGGTGAGAAAACCGAGTGTCTCTTGTAATTGTACACAAATTGATAAATATGTGAATCATGCTGGTAACACTGAGAATAAACGAGATAGGGACACTGGTGCAGAAAACAGCACTTTTACTGATTAAATATAAGAATGGTGGAGTGGGAGAAGAAAGAAGAGTAAATATCTACTTCAATAAGCAAATAATCATTGGACTCTTGATAATGATGTGCCACTGTTTGTGGCATAGTAGAAAGATCAAAAGTCAAAATACTTGGTTTCTAGTTCTCCTTTATTCACCATTTATATGATTTTGGACCAACAACTTAAGAAGCCTCAATGTTCTAATTTACCATAACCACAGTTCCAAAGCTCATTGGTATGTCCAGAGATGAAGGCCCTGTCCTTCTAAAGGGATAAGGTGAGTTTGGTTAGAAACTAGAGTCATTTTTCTCAACCATTCCCCTTCTTCTGGACTCTTCAAGTTGAGTTCCCTGTGGGGACTTGTCAAATTTCAAGTCTTCAAATTGTTGCTGCTCATTCTTTAATAAGAATGAACAATTAAGAGGAACAATAAAATTAGGAGGGTAATGTTTTCACTTGCAAGTGAATTGATTTAAGTGAGGCAAGGTTGTGCAAAGTCATGAGCCTCATTTGCCCCTCCAGAGTCATCCAAGTGCAGTAGCAAGACATAGATCAGGATGACTGGAGATGATCACAGAAATAGTGGGAGACTTTGGGTCTTTCTCAAGTCTCAGTTTGTCTGAGGCAATACCCATTCAGGTATTTAAGGATAGTTAAGAAAGGGGACAGATGGCCGACCTAGTTTTTCAAGTGTCAAATTGCTTTGAGCACTTTGGTGTTCCAGTATCAAGAGGGAAAATGGAAAAGGCCAACTACAGGTTGCTGAAGTAAAAAAAAAAAAAAAAAAAAAAACCTATGAGAAGATATGAATTTCCTTGTGGGTGAGAGCTAAGATTATCTTAGTAGAGTTATCTTGATCCCAGTGGGAGACCCCAGTCTGCTATGTATTGTCTCCTATGAACACTTTTTCTGATTTCTGTTTTGCTATGATTTGGATAAATGGGTTTTTTAATTTGCTGTGTATCCCAGGAAAAGAACTCTGGGAGAAGGCAGCTAGGTGGTACAGTGGATAAAGCACCAGCTTTTATTCAGGAGGACCCCAGTTCAAATCTGGTCTCAGACACTTAACACTTCCTAGCTGTGTGACCCTGGGCAAGTCACTTAATGAAGAAAGAAAGAAAAAGAAAGAAAGAAAAAGAAAGAAAGAATGAATGAATCTGAGAGATGAGTATGAACCACTACATAGAATTCCTAATCCCTCTATTTTTGTCCGACTGCATTTTTGATTTCCTTCACAGGCTAAATGTACACTATTTCAAAGTCTGATTCTCTTTATACAGCAAAATAACTGTACGGATACAAATACATATATTGTATTTCACATACTCTAATCTATTTAACATGTATTGGTCACCCTGCCATCTGGGGAAGGAGTGGGGGCAAGAAGGGGAAAAGTTGGAACAAAAGGTTTTGCAGTTGTCAATGCTGAAAAATTACCTATGCATGTATCTTGTAAGTAAAAAGCTATAATGAAAAAATAATAAATTTGCAATTTATTGTTGCATTAGCTCCTGCTTGCCCCATCTTTCTCTCCCATATCCTTTACCCAGGAATTTTGTCTAAGCAGAATCCAATGTCCTTGTGCTCAGAGTACTTCATTCTGTACCTATTTTCAGAACTCCCCTGCTATAAGGTTATAACTACTTATGTCTCCTTCTGTATCTTCCTATGTAATGCAATTAACAGCCCTCAAGCTTGTGGGTTTTAACTTTAATAAACCCTTGCCTCCCACTGTTCAGAGGTGCTTGAACAGAGCTGCTAGCCCCTTGCAGCCTCTGACAAATAATTTCAAGTCTTAATCACTGTTTTGTTTAATACATGTTTTAACTCCAAATGTATCTATTCTATAGGACACTCACTGCTGCAATTGTAATAAATTAGACTTTTAAGTTCAATAACTCCCCAAGTTCAAAGTTATTTCTCATAAGTGCAAGTCAAGAAATTTGATTGCCATCAATTCAAGAGATAAAGCCCTTAGACTACCGCAAAAACATTCCATAAAGTTAATGGAAAACTGATAACCTGTAACATGAAGGATTTTGATTTAGACAAGTTTGACTGATATCCACATTTTTTATCTGTTGGTATTTACTTTACTATTTTATTAGGCTGATTTTATTAACTGTGGTTAACAGTGTCCAAATTAGGTGTCCATGAAGCTAATCTCGTGAAAAGCCAAAGAAATCTGGGATAAAAATTTCTTAATATATTTTATGTTGTTCAGACCTGAAATAACAGCCTGAGGAAGAAAGATGAGATCTTAGTTGTAATATGTATATGTGATAAAAACCTTCTGAAATCATCTTTATTTTTACTTTCCAAATTGATATATGTAAAAAAAAATGTGTGTCAATGCTTATGATCCACACTTTCATTTAAATCATGTATTATTGCTTAACTTTTAAAAAATTTGTTTATAAGATTTGAATGCTCTGTCCCTCAACTGTCAACTTTAAAGTGTTTTTTTTTTTCTTTTTAAATCAAAAATCCTGTGTTTTCTACATCCACTTACATATCAACAAGAGGACAATCAATTTTCTGAATGTTTATACTACTACCTTCTAGTCATTAATATGTAGAGGAATTGCTCACCAGTAAAGTTTTCTACAAATTTGCAATTCCACCAGGAAAGAATAAGTGTACTTACTTCTCCAAGACTCTTACATGGCCTAAACCTCCCCCCAAAACTGAAGTCATGCAAATGATTGTAATTTACGTTTATGTTGTAATTTGCAAATTCTAAATCTTAGATTTTAATCCTCAACTATACTAGAAATTCAATTAATAAGCCCATAAAAGACTAGAGCAAGGATGGGGAACCTTTTTCCTTCCAAAGGCCATTTGGAAATTTATATCATTCCTGTGATTCCCAAAGAGGAGCAGCTCCATGTGCTGCCACTTTACAAATATCATTCCTGTTATCAAGTGAAAGAGCTTAAGCAGTAGGAGGTTGTTGCACCTAGCTTTCACTTTATCACCACCTGTGGTTGCCTTAACCAATGATTTCATGAGTCTCAGAGCGAGCCTGGCCAGCTGTTCCTCACCCCTGGACTAAAGTGTCATATAATTCTTAATTGTAGAGCCATGAGAGAATATTTAGAGTACTTGATCTGAAAAACTAAAAGGTATTTAATGAAATTAGAAATCTGAGAAGATTAACATAAGATTTATAAACCCAGACAGAAAAAGGAATTATGAACCTATAATTTAGCAGTTTATTCCAATGATATTCCATCTTCATCGATACTAGTTGATGTTTATATAAACTTCTAAATGATCAAAACCCTATCATAATAATGAGATCAGTATAAAGTCTTCTGTGAACAATAAACATCTAGTCCCAAACTCAGGCCTCACATAAACACAGAGAAACAAGCTAGCCAATGGATACACAGCTTACAGGGAATGTTGATTATGAAAATTTCCCCAGAAATAGTGCCAGTATATAGCCAACCCCTGTTGCCTTTTACTAGCTTTAAGCTCATTAAGATCTAATAGCGTTGTAGTCCTTCCCCACCTCCTGAAGTGGGGGGGAATAGTAATGTGATAGATATCCCCTAGGAAATAGCACGTTCACTGGGTCCTTTGTTTCTTCCACAATCATGGCTTGATAGACCTTTTTCATTAGTTTTGTAATACAAGGAACTCTTGCTCTATAAAGAAATCACTTTTGCTTGGACTAGACTGCCTCCCTTTAGGAGAATGGCCTTCAAGATGTGTTTCCACAAATTAATGCTTCTACTTAGTTTGGAGACATTTGAGTCTTAACTCTTGAGAACATGCTTGTTACTGCAACAATAACACAGAAATCAAACATGTACTTTTTATTCTTTAATGACTGTCACTATAATCATAAATTGCAAATATAGTCATCAAGAACACAAAGACACACATAACATGAGTAACAGAAGCACTGTGGTCTGTACTTTGACAAGAGAAGATAAATCGATTGTAAGGGCCCTTTAAATGGGCGGACACAGTGCAATGGGAGATTTGAGTCCCCCCAGGAAGTAATTTCTGTGGATATTAGGACTACCTTGTAGGTGGGATCTTGGCCACATTGAGATAGCTTTGTAATGGGTGACTCTCTCAATGATTGGCTGTGTGTGTGTCCTCACAGGCTCTTTAAAAGCCCACTGCAGGCAGCAGTTGCTCTCTTTAACCTGGAACTCTTTACCCTGGCTCCCTAGCCTGGATGGCCAAGCCAAGATGGATAGCCAAAAGAGGTAAGGATTTTGGTAGTGAACACATGGGTCTTCTGACCAGGTGTTCACGAGGGAACCAACAAGTCAGGGTGTCCCGTCCACCGGGACTTAGTTATTCGGGAGTCGAGGGGAACCCAGCCTGAAAGGGAAACGGGCGAGAAAGGAAGAGCAAGACCAAGCAAATTCTTGTCAAGGTCTGTTTATTAGGCAGAGAGAGAAAGCTTTTATATTTGTTGCTTGCAAAATTTATGGCTCGAGGGTGATAAGGAGAAGGAGATATCTCCTTCTGGCAGGGTTCATGATGCTCCTGTGGTTAAACATCTTCCCTGGGGCCTCCAGGGTTGTTAAGCTCTAGAATGTTCCCTTTGTGGGGCCTCCAGGGTCGTTTCTCCCTGGAATGTTTCCCTTTGTGTGGGACGCAGTTATCCCAGTTGCTCAATGTTTTATTATCTCCTGTCTCCAACATCAGGGCATCAAGTCAGGGCATTATGTGAGTAGGTATAAAAAAGGCTTTTAAGATTACATGTGGCTGTTCTTGAGTGCGCTACTGGTTATTAAACTATAGATTCAAGAGATCGTGGCCAGAGACCTTTGAAGGCCTCAGAGGAGGTGATCCGGGTAGAGTTGACACTGCAAAGGTCAGTGGTCAAAGGTACTCTGTTGGGCCTAGGGAAGACTAGTAATTGTAACTGCCAGGAGGGCATGTTACAATCGATCAGTGGGTGTGATTCCCAAAGAAGAGCAGCTCTATGTGCTGCCACTTTGGTACAAAAGAAGGATTAGAAGCCAAAATTAAAACAGGGGCCATCCAGGTGCTCACCGCCTTCCCCCAAGAAGTGAGGATGTTAGCCAAGCCAATGAGAGCCACAAAGAAGAAAGCAGCGGACATCTGGAGGGTGCCAGCTGAAAAGCCCGGGCAGGTGCCAAAGAAACATCCACCTAAGGTAAAATTCAAAAAATGGAATTCCTGAAATGCACACCAAGGCATCCCAACTTTTAGGTAACAAAACTGAGACGTTGCAACCTGACGTAAAGAATGAACTTTCAGACCCACATCTTAACCTCCATAGTGTGGCCAACACTACAAACTACTCTTGGATCAAATCCATTCATTCCCCATTGAAAGGGACGAACTTGCCTCTGAACTCTTCCCTGACTCCTCTGTCTGGTTTGGCAGCAACTTCATTTCAGAATGACTCTGGAATTTCCTAGGGGTTGTCAGATCAGGGTAGTGTTCCACCCTGGACAGTGGTTTCTAGCAGTGGTGCTAATGCAGTAACTGAGGAATGCCCTGGACTTCTACTGAAGGCTGAGCCAGCAAATTTTTCTGGCGTGGCTTCTACTGTGAAAAATCCCCAACTTCATGCTGACCAATTTTCTTGTTGCACGGTAAGAATTGGATTCCGAAGGTATAAGCAACCTGGGTAGAAAGACAGTTAGTGCTAACAGTTTACATTCAATTCCCAGTGTTCCTTCTCTGGGTGTAGCTGTTTCTGTCCATCATTGTTCAACTGGAAGTGAATTAGAGCTTCTTTATGTTGATGATATCCACTTCCATCAGAATACATCCTCATACAGTATCGTTGTTGAAGTGTATAGTGATCTCCTGGTTCTGCTCATTTCACTCAGAGCAGTTCATGTAAGTCTCTCCAAGCCTCTCTGTATTCATTCTGCTGGTCATTTCTTATAGAACAATAATATTCCATAACCAACCATTCTCCAATTGATGGGAATCCATTCATTTTCCAGTTTCTAGCCACTACAAAAAGAGCTGCCACAAACATTTTGGCACATACAGGTCCCTTTCCCATCTTTAGTATTTCTTTGGGATATAAGCCCAGTAGTAGCACTGCTGGATCAAATGGTATGCACAGTTTGATAACTTTTTGGGCATAGTTCCAAATTGCTCTCCAGAATGGCTGGATTCTTTCACAACTCCACCAACAATGCATCAGTGTCCCAGTTTTCCCACATCCCCTCCAACATTCATCATTATCTTTTCCTGTCATCTTAGCCAATCTGACAGGTGTGTAGTGGTATCTCAGAGTTGTCTTAATTTGCATTTCTCTGATCAGTAGTAATTTGGAACACTTTCATATGAGTGGATATAGTTTCAATTTCATCATCTGAAAATTGTCTGTTCATATCCTTTGACCATTTATCAATTGGAGAATGGTTTGATTTCTTATAAATTAGGGTCAGTTCTCTATATATTTTTGAAATGAGACCTTTATCAGAACCTTTAACTGTAAAATATTTTCCCAATTTGTTACTTCCCTTCTAATCTTGTTTGCATTAGTTTTGTTTGTACAAAAGTTTTTTTTTTTAATTTGATGTAATCAAAATCTTCTATTTTGTGATCAATAATGATCTCTAGTTCTCCTTTGATCACATTTAGTTTCTATTCAAATTGCTAACTTATTTTCCCAGGAGCAGCTTTCTAGTTTTTAAATATCGGTGAGCACCATCTACCAATGGAAATCTCCAGTTAATAGGGATTTTGGTATGTGTTTGTATCTTCAAAACTTAGCACAGTGTCTGAAATGTTTACATTTGAAATGCATGACAACTGCTAAATATATCACAAGAAATCTTTTCTTTGTAAGCTATTTTTAAAATAGCCAAAATTCTGGATGGGAAGAAACAGTAAGAAACAGTGTGAAATATTCTGGAGATATTATGGAGGCCACTTCATAGTTGAAGATAGATCCAACTAAGTTTGTTGGATGGGGAGGGAAGGAGAGGATTTCTATAGGTAGGGAGGGAAAAGGAGGGTAAGAGAATTTATTTTTAGACAAAATGGCAAAAGGAAAAAAGCCAAATACATGGAAATTACCAGCAGGTAGCAGGAAATAATTTACCACAGCTACGAGAAATAAGCTATTTGGTGTATAAATTTATTGGTGAGATTGATTCTTATCTTGGAGTCATAGTTATATAAAATCACACTTGCAATTGGTGGCAGGATTAGGATTTGAACCCAAGTTCATGTTCATCGTTCTTTCCACTCAACTCTATTTTATTCTGTGTTCCTGCCTGATGTATTAGGTTTTGCAATAGTGAGGAACAGAAAAATGATGAACTATTTTCAGAGATAACAAACTTTTAATTTTTTTAACCCAGTTCTTCAAAAAATTGAAATAATATCTTTACACGATTTTCTCAAGTCTTTTAAATATGCATCTTCAGTTCCTTTTACCTGATACTAGTATAAGTATTGTTTCATGGGTCATTCCTCTGGTTCTGGCTGCATTAATATAGAAACAATGCCAACAGAGTCCACTAGAAATTAATGTTATCTATAATCAATTAGATATTTTTCAATTCTTTTCTGAGTATCCCACTCTCATCAGGAGCATTTCAAAACTTTTTTTTTCCCCTCAAGTCCTTCAGCTCACCCCTTTTAAGATTTTTAGTAACATCCTATTATGTATTGGCGGGGGGAGCAACTAGGTTAGCTTGTTGAGTAGATAGAGCATTGAGCTTGGAACCAGAATGAATTATCTTTATAAAAGCAAATCTGAGCTAAGAGACCCTTTATAGCTAAGTGACTTTATTCAAGTAACTCAACCCTGTTTTGCTTCAGTTCTCATTTTAAAAAATGAGCTGGGGGATGGTAAGGCAGAGGGCAAATCACTCTATTATCTTTACCAAAAAAACCCAAAAAGGGATCATTATAGTCAGACGTGATTAAAATAACTCAACAAAAATTGTCCAAAATAATGTAATCAGCAATTAACTCCTAAAATCCACCATGTAGGTACTTCAGCCAGTTGCTCAATGTAAGGAAAAATGAAATGTATTTACTTCCTTACTTTTTGTCTTTTATTCTAAGGGCCTATTTCCTCATATGTAATCCTTAATAAACCTTATAATTAATACTAGGAATAGTCATTTCCATTACAAAATCACTTATTTGACTAAAACTAAGAATGACAACAATTTTGGAATTTATCTACAACTCTTTCAGATCCATTTAAATATGAAAGAGTAAAATAGTTTGCTATCCTAGTTTTTACTAAGTGATATTGGTCACTGTAGTCATTTATGTCTTAGGGACTTAGGGAAAATTAGCTTCTCTTAATTATGTTTTAGAGAGGCAGGATTTCAAATAGTCTAGATTTAAGAAAAAAAAATATTGAGTATGGAAAAAATCCAGATACTGATCTAAACAAGTCTGACATACAAATGATGAAACAAATAGTAGACCAATTCATTATCTAATAGTAGCATTTTAATGGATAAATTTATGTTGATAAGTTGCTCAACAGGCAGAAACAATACCTCACATAGAATAGGCTGTTTAATGTTTGTTTAAATTGAATTAATATGTTTTCAAAATCTAGTCTTTAAATTGAAGAATTTCATATTTAAATTCCATTAGATCACCTTCCTTTCAAAAGCCTTGTCTTCAATCTTCAAGGTTTGGAGCTGTTTTTAGAAGCTTCCCATTTCCCCCTCTCCACTCTGCTTCCCAAATTATTGCTTCTTTCTCCAATTTTTTTTGTTTGTTTATTTGCATGTTCTATTGCCTAAAATATAAGCTAAGATTCTTGGGGGAAAAAAAGAAATAGATTTTGGTCTTTGTTATTCTGATGTGGCTTATGGTCCCTTTAAAATTCCTTTCTGATTCCCAACCCCCCCACGGCTGAAGAAGCTAGGATCTTTGATTCACAAATCCTGGTCAAAAAGCACCCTTTTGAATTCCAATGATATACAGGTTTTCCCAGCCCCCACTGGATCTGAGCTAACTTGGGCTTTCCCAGTCCCCCACTATCTGCTCAGGTTTCCCCAACCCCCACAAACAGCCTGCTCCTTATCTAAAAACCCATTGAATTCTATTCAATGCTGACCCTGGCTGAAAACCCACCAGGAGCCCGGGACTCCACCCACCTTCAAGATCACCAAGAGCCATTATAAAAAAGAAAAACCCTGGAGTCCATTCTTTGCTGGAGCCCTAAAACATGGTATCCTTCCGGCCATATAAGAGTTCCTGTCCATCCAGTGACCAGCTCTGGCCCTGGCGTCTTTCTACCTTTACCCTTACTTCCAAGCCGCTATAATAAACCGTTTTTATCAATATACGTTTTTGGACCTGTAAATTCCTTTACAGGGGATACTGAGCTGTCACTAGACTGCATTTAACTAGATATCCTTGCACAAACGAACCAAAAGGGGTTTTCCCTTACCTAACTCTCATCAATTTCATTATCCAGAAATGTTTTTCACAAAGTGAAAGTTTTTTTTTCTTGAATTTATAGTAAAAAAATTATAGTAAAAAAAATTGGCCCATCTACACCTTGCTTCTAAAAAGTCTCCTAGCCAAATATATATTAGACTAAGAATTTCTCCAACATGAACTTAGGGAATCAAATATTTTACTGAAAATTGAATTATGATGTAATATTGTAGCAACAGTGGAAAAAATATTCCCCAAAGCCAACATTCAAATACATACTATCTAGTCCCCCTTTCTCCCTTTTCTAATACCTATAAAGTAATTTTAAAGACCGTGGGGGGGGGGGGTGACACAAACAGTTTGGTCCTTTATTAGAAGGAAGTGTTGAATTTAACTGCTGAATTTAATCAAATCATTATCAATCCTTTTCAGTAAGCTATGGATTCAGATAATTAAATGTGGTCCTAGGGGTATAATACAAGTTTATATGCTGAATTTTCAAGTTCTTTTAAAAATAACTTCCCCTTGATAAGGTCTAGATTTAGGGAACCAAAATGAGATTAGGGTTTCTGTTTGTCAAGGTGTTAAATGATAAGGTCTAGTGGCAGGTTCGAGGTTCAGGGAACCAAATGGAGAAGTTTGGTTCCCCTACACTCCTTTGGAATTTGGCGCAAGTGTAGGGAGTTTTTGGGGGACTCCCTTCTGGTGATGCAGAGGAAAAGGAAAGGGTCTGTAAAGGAATTTACAGACCCGAAAAACCTAGATTGATAAGAGGTTTATTATAGGAATTGGGAAGTAAAGTTAGAAATCCTAACAGAGAGGCATGAAGTCTGGTTAGGGAAAGAGGTGAGAGTAAAGAGAGGGTGGCACTGGAAAAGAATAATCCAGTGGTTAGAGGCTCCTTGGCATGGCTGGCACCTTTGGAACCTCTGCAAAGAGAGGATTTTAGTTTGGCTCTTTTATAAGCCTTGGCTACAAGCTGGGGATTGCTCTTGATGGGGCTGGATACAACTTGAGTTGAATGGAATACAAGACCTTCATCTGAATAGGGTTGGAATTCTTTAGCTCAGGACTGAACCAACCCTACCTAGATAGACCACTTTATCTGATTACATAGGGTGGTCTCTCACTGAGGCAGGGTTGAAGGAGATTTTCTCCTTTAAGGAATTTTAGAGTTTTGGGGTCCTCTCTTCACCATGTCCCATGAAAATAAGCTTTAGCATAGCAAACTATTAAGTTGTAGTTTTTATATAACTAAGATGTATAAACACAGGAAAAAAAGTTACATTTTCAAATAGCTTATAAAAATAAAATTAAAACCTTAAATTTCAGAAAATAATTTTTGTAGATGAATTGAGACAGAGGATAGAGGACTAGGCTTGGAATCATTAAGACTCATTCCTTGAGTTCAAATTTGACTCCAAGCTATGTCACTTAATCCCAGTTTGCTTTGGTTTTCTCATCTGTAAAATGAGCTGGAGAAGGAAATGGAAAACCATTCCACTATTTATATGTTGCTGTTATTGGGATTATATCCCAAAGAAATACTAAAGAGTGGAAAGGGACCTGTATGTGGCAAAATGTTTGTGGCAGCTCTTTTTGTTGTAGCTAGAAACTGGAAGTTGAATGGATGTCCATCAATTGGAGAATGGTTGGGTAAATTGTGGTATATGAAGGTTATGGAATATTATTGCTCTGTAAGAAATGACCAGCAGGAGGAATACAGAGAGGCTTGGAGAGACTTAAATCAACTGTTGCTGAGTGAAATGAGCAGAACCAGAAGATCACTATACACTTCAGCAACAATACTGTATGAGAATGTATTCTGATGGAAGTGGATATCTTCAACATAAAGAAGATCCAACTCACTTCCAGTTGACCAATGATGGACAGAAATAACTACACCCAGAGAAGGAACACTGGGAAGCGAATGTAAATTGTTAGCACTACTGTCTATCTACCCAGGTTACTTATACCTTCGGAAGCTAATAATTAATGTGCAACAAGAAAATGGTATTTACACACATATATTGTATCTAGGTTATATTGTAACACATGTAAAATGTATGGGATTGCCTGCCATCGGGGGGAGGGAGTGGAGGGAGGGAGGGGATAATTTGGAAAAATGAATAAAAATAAAATAAAATAAAATAAATGCAACTGCTGGATATAAAAAAAAAGATATTACTTAGAAATTATTTTTGTTAAATGTGGTGTGTGTATGTGTGTGGGTATATGTACGTATCTATATATGTATATCTTTGGAGCACAAATACTTATAACTTGAAGCTTTAAAAAAAAAAAAGAAAATTGAGTTATGATGTAATGTAATTCTATAACAAACTAAAACTCTGCCCCTAAGCCAATATTCTGCAAATTTATGATATTATAAATATACACTCCTTTCTCCCCTACCTGTGCAGGAGATCTGTACAAAGTAATTTTAAGGACAGCAGGAGTGACAGAAACAGATTTGCCTTTTCCTATTGGAAGAAAGTATGTTCACACTTGCTGAATTTTATCAAATCATTATTAATCCTTTTCAGAAAGTCATAGATTCAAATAATTAAATGTGGTTATAGGGGAATAATTCAAGTTTACATTTATTTTCCTGTTCTTTTAAAAATAATATCTAATTTCCCATGTGTCCCATTGACACAGGTGAGCACTATAAAATTATGTAAAATAATCACTGAAACTGTGTTCTCTTTGATTTTCAAAAGAAGAGAGATTGGGGTCTACCAGGCTGCAAAGAATCTAGGAGAAATCATACTTTACAGGCAAGGTTTTTCTAAGGGAAATCACCCATTGATTTTTTTGGGAAAGCAGACCCTCCCCATTAGGCTGAAAAAGCCTTCAAAATTATTTTCATTCAATTGGGCCAGATACTGATAAGTTATCTAGGCTTGGGGTATTGGCTTTCTTTTCATTTGGGAACTTCAGACTCAGATTTCCTAGAGCATTTTAAACTCATTTCTTTGCAGAATGTCCCAAGCATTGAATTACCTTGTTAAGGAACCTCTCTTTCCTTGGCATAGTTACCTGCCAGGACCCCTGCCCACTGTGAAGACATTCTCTTCTCAGGGACAACCCCTCTTTATTTCTCTGCCAGGATCTTGTCACTCAAAAGTCAGTCTTCCTAGCAAAAGCTGACTTCCCGAAGTTTCAACAATAAACTCAATTTTGCCAGTCAAACTTTTTGGGTTCATGAGTTCTTTCACATTAAACCTCCAGCGACCAGAAGGGGAATCTCATACCTCAAGTCTACACCATTAAACTCTAGCACAGCAAACTAACATTTTAGTTTTTAAATTAAAATTACATAAAACCAAGATGTATAAATCTCAGAAAATAAGTTGCATTTTAAATAGTTTATAAAAATAAAACTAAAATCTTAAATTTCAGAAAATAACTTTTGTAGATGAATTGAGGCAAAGAATAGAGGACTAGGTTTGGAATCACTAAGATTCAGGCTTGGAATCACTAAGACTCATTCCTTGAATTCAAATCTGTCTTCCAAAGCTTTGCCACTTAATCCCAGTTTGCCTGGGTTTCCTCATCTGTAAAAGGAGCTGGAGAAGGAAATGGAAAACCATTCCAGTATCTTTGCCAATAAGATGCCAAATAGGGTCAACACAATCAAATACAACATAACAATTATGAGTTATATAATACTTTAAAATATAAAAATATTAAGATGTCTGATTATCTTCAATGATCCAGGATTAAAATTCAAGTATAAAAAGGAAATTACATTTTAACTGCACAGTGTTTTTACTAGGATAGTTTTTTTTTAATGTAGAATCAGATATAATCCAAATTCTGAAAGATTACCAGTTAAATAGGCAATACAGAAAAATTATGTATAAGCATAAGCACAAATAGTGGAGCAGGAAGCAATTAATTTAGTCACCCCATAGACAAACATAATAGATTACATTGCCATTAAACTCTTGACACTCCCACCCTTCCAATTTATGCTTCACCCATGATGCTAGAAAATGTTCTTAATTTTTGTAGATGTATTTATGTCAGCTTCCCTCCTTTTCCAACGTCCTTCTTGACCAGGTCTCCTTAATTCAAAACACTAATTCCTTAGCAAGCTGACTCCCCCCTGCATTTCCAATCTCATTTCCCCTAAATGTAGCCTAATAAGACTTGGATCTCCAACCTCTCACTGTGTAAATGAATATACCATTTGAGATCCAGCTTAAGTGATGCTTTATTTACTAATCGTATTTGCTTTGGCTGGAAATGATCTCTCTTCTGAATTCCTACCCAAAGTACTTTAAACTGTTCTGTTACTGTTGTTATGCCTGTAAAGTCTTAAAAATATTAAGCTTTTTGAATCCAAGAATAAGGTGTTATTCATTTGCACAAACTCTAGCAGAGCATCTATGTAAAGATGTTTGTAATCTGAATAACCTTGTTTTAAAAGGTCTTGGATCAGTTGTTAAATGTATACACATTTCAGATATGATTCTTTATTCTAGGCTTAGGTTTCCCACCTAACTATACAATTTCTTTCCTATACTCTGCATCACTGGAGCTTGTTGAACTCTCCTTATTTGACACAAAACAAAAAAACAAATAGCTTATGTGATTGATTCTTTAGAAACATTTAAGGAAAATATTTTTGATTACATAATTAGCAATCTAAGAGAAGTGTGAAAAATTAAGTCCAAACTGTAGTAACTTGATTCTTTTCATACATGCTCCTCTTTATTATACCCATTTTAGTTCCTCCCTAGTCTGATTCCCCTCATCCTAGATTTTTTTTTTTTGGGGGGGGAGATTAGAAGAATAGCTATCTTCCTGTTTTCATTAGGAATATGTATTATTTTCTTACTGTATTTTTATGGACTTGGGATAATTTAAACTAGTTTTTGAATAATTCTTAAATTCATACAGCATAGTTTTACCAAGGCCAAATGCCTCCCAAGTATTCAAGTACACCTCAAGCCAATACAGCCTTCTTTTCCCTCAACTACCACCTCATAATAACCAAGATCCTCCATCAAAAAGCTACCCTAAATTTTTCATTTCATTTTCAATAAATAGTAACACGTGTGGTGCCTACTTGAGTTATTCTAGTGAAAATTATTTTTGCTATGACAAAGGTTTTAATGGAATAAGGTGTCAAGTGGACAGTATAAATTCTGAACAGCACATAATACATAAATCCTATGTAAGTCCTAAATTGCTCCTTTAAACAGTTAAGTAAAATATCTTTTCCTCTTCCTCCATTTTTTTTCACACTTGGAAAATTAGGATTATATGTGAATACATTTACTAGATTGACAAGGCAGGCTTTCTTAAACAACAAAAGTAGCTGCATTTCCTTTCTCTCTCTAAGCCCTCCATCGAGTCTAGCTGCTATTCATAAATCCTCATTGTGTTGCTGCTATATAAGTGTTTTAAATTATGAGTAATGAAAGCATCTGGTGTCTCTGCACCAGAAACACACTTAATCCCCAAGGAAATATTCTTTTTATTACAGTAAACATATGGAAGTTCAAGCTAAAGCAGGAGCCCAAGTTGCACTTATCTATGAGAAGCTGGATTTCCCCCCCAAACCCAAAAACTCAGATGCTGTGGGTAAATTGTCTTCCATCACCTTTTCTTCTTGTAATGATTTTAAATTTTAGAATCACAAAACATTTCACAAAAATACTATCTGGAGTTAACAACTGCATAGACTCTTCCTGAATTTGAAATTCTCAGCATGGATTAAATACTTGCCGAAACAGGTATTCCCAACAACAGCTTTCTAACTCCCAATTTACAAATTAGCTCTTACATCACAAACCTAAACTTTTTCTTTTTCTTACCTAAACATACAAAATGGAACACAGCGAGTCTTAGAACAAACTTCCCTTAGCTTCACGGTTTTTTTGGTCTCTTAGGCTACCAAAACACTATGGCATTTACTTGCTAAACTGTCTGAAAGACTTAGTCCCCAAGAACTTCATCCCTCCAGCAGAAAAAACAAAGGAAATAAAAGGTTGCCCAATTCCTGACCCACCCTTCCACCCCAATAAATCTCTTGCAGAAACAGAAAACCAGCTTCACTGAAGAATTCAGAGTAAGTGAGAAGCTCCTCCCAGCTCCTTCTCCCCAAGACAATGTTGATAAACAAGACTCACTGTTGATTGGCTATTTGTGGTCAAGTGGTGGTCTTACCAATTGTTTGGCCAGAACTGATCACAAACTAATTCTGATTATTGATTGGATAATTCGGTGGTTATGTACCTCTAGTTTTGAACAGTTGTCTGTGACAGACAACCCTAATTTATTCACTTATTCATTTATTTAGCCTATTTATTTAAATTTTTTATTTACACTGCTAATAGGTTTCTGAAAACTCTCAAATAGTCAGAATCCCTGGCATATAATAGACACCAAAAGAAGGCATATGGCTGAAGTTTCTTCTTAAGGATGATTTTCTTGATTTTTTTTGGTTAATAAAAAAGCATTTATTTTTGTTTCATAGAAAGGGGAGGACGAGTCTAATAAAAATTTATATTTGGATTCATGACTTTGTTTTTGTCCAAAATTTCATGCCAGATGTGAAATATTTTTATTTCAATTCCACAGTCATGGAGAAAACACCTACTGTATTCAGGCTATGCATTTAAAGCTGGAAATGGGAATTTTTGACCTCAATGATTTTACCACAGAGAAAAAAACATGCATACAAATAAATAGACACATGGTAAAATTTGATAATCAAGGGCAAGGAAATATCCACAAAAAGACCTATTTCAAAAATATAAGAAAAGAAAGATAACTTTTAACCAGGAGAAGAGAATAATAAGTAAGGTTTCATATAGGAATTAAGTGACACCATTGGCCAGGAAGTTTAAAAAAGGATTTCCACTAAACTGGAGGTAATATATTCTAGCTATTTGAAGGAATGGGAGAGATTATGTGACTGCATAGAGCTGGAATTTAGCTTTAGAAGGGGACCTTGGAAATCATTTTAGACACAATTAGGGAGCAACTAGTAGCTTAAAGTGTAGTGAAAAATTTTCAGTGATAAAGTAGGCAGTTGTGTGCTCCGTTGTACACAAATTCTGTTTTGAAACAGAAAAACATGAAAGAAAAACCACCAATAAAAAAGTACTATAAACAACTTTATTAGTAATTTATCTATTAACTAAGAATCAAATTATGTGGCAAATAACTTAGGAATACACATCTTTTAAGTATTTCACTTTTAAATATTAATACTTTTAAGTATTAAGAAATGTAAGTTGTGATATTTGTGAAAGTTTTAAAGATAGATTTGAGATAGGTTCTATGTTTAAAATAGTGAATCCAAGGGGGTTGTGTTTTATAGGCAGCACTAGGATATTTTGGAGAAAGGAAAACCTGAAGGCAGACTGAACATTTAGAGGATTATCAGCAGTAAGTGTTAAATGTTCATTGAATTGAATTGAGTTTGTTTTGTTATTTCATGAAAGAGCAATAGAAGCAATAGTATGTTTTTTTTAAAAAAGTGAAAAGTCAAAGTTTGTTGGAGACAATGAAAATAGAACCAACAATACTCAGCATCTGGTTTGCTTGTGGGAGAAATAATAGTGTGAGGCATAGGAAATCCTATCCAAAAATGACTATTCTGAGATCACTCACAGAAAAACAGAATTATTTATTAGAATCTCGAGAAGCGGACCCCATCCTGGTCTGAGACAAATTCACAACAGGAGAGAGCCACTCCCTTGAAAATGTTCACAACTTTTATACATTTCAGACAAAGAACCTCCAAAATCCCACCCCCCATAGGTTGTGATTGGTCATATTTGGTCAGTGGAATGCAGCCAACAAGGTGATTTATAGCCTCTTCGGCCACATATAAGTTCCTAATCCCTATTTGGACAAAGGAATGCAGCCTAGGCCTTCACATGACTGGGACCTATAGGTCTGGTTTATGTTAGCTAGCAGTCTCTGATCAATATGTGTTTAATCTGTTAAGTTCTTCACCATATCTTACTCCACACAATAGTGAGAAGGAAGAGATGAAAACAATTTTAGGGTCTTTATACCTAATACTCTTTCCAGAGGAGGGGGGTTTTAGTGCCAGCAACAACAGAATGGAGAAAGATAGGATTTCTGTGAAACCTGAGTTAAGAAGAACATCTTTCACTTTACTTATTTAGTTAGTTATATTAACGAGGAAGCAAATTTTGTTTTACATTATTCATTTTTTTTTTAGATGCCCACCCTGCCAGGATAAGCAAATGAAATTTTCAGTTTTCAAAAAAATTCAGTTCCTCATCCCTGATTGCTGATCCTCAAACATAGATATTTTGGGTTTTTAATAGAATCGTTGTGTGGTAGGTTCAACCATCCCCTCCTCAAATTATTGTCCAACCCCTAGTGAAATAAAAACATTCATTACACTTATGATTCTCAATATATACATTATCAATATTAAAATGAGCTAACATGTTTGTTTGTTTTTTTAAAAAGAATAATCTTGTGAAAGGTTCTTGTAACTATTTTTTTCCACATCAGACTCTTAACAAATTTCTTTTTCCCCACTCTGAGCTGTTTTGTCTTGCAAGTCTCAATTCAATTAATGAGCACTGAGATTTCATTGGTTAGAATGGGAGTAAAAGATGCCAAAAATAGTCCTTGTCCTTGAAATAGATTAATGGCTGAGGTTTCTAGTGGCTTTTGTTTTTTTTATATTTAAAGATGTATATCCATAAGTTATTTGCCACATAATTTGATTCATAGTTGATATATAAATTACTAATAAAGTCATTTATAGTAAGTACTTTTTATTGGTGGGTTTTTCTTTCATGTTTTTATATGTTTCAAAACAGAATTTGTGTACACCAGAGCATACAACTGCCTATTTTATCACTGAAAAATTTTCACTACAATTTAAGAAACAGTTTTGCTGACTGATTAATTAGTTTTAAGAAGTAGAACTTGTTATTAAAGTTAATTTTTAAAAATTCTTCCAAGATTCCAAGGTACCTAAAAACTTGAATTGCTCTAGGAAGTTTTGAACATCTCTTCTCCCACACCTCCCCCCCCCAAATATATGGAAAATCTCAATATAGTATATTTCAGTTTAAAGCAGAAGTTGGGGATTGGTCTGAATTTTTTGAATTATTGAAGAGTAATATTTTAACTACCATAATGCTTTTGATTCAACGTTCTATAACTTTTCAAAAATGTCTTAGGATACCCTTTCCTTCTCTTGTGGCCAATCTATGAATGTTACAAATATAAGTATAAATTGAATTTTTCTGTAATCATTTAAAAATTAGCTATATTACAATATAATAATTATATATGCCAATTGTCATAGAATAGAGAAGTTGTAGTCATAGTTGACATTGTTGTGCCATAGTTCTCTTTTATTGTTCTGATCCAGTTTCCTCAATTGTTCTGCCTCAGTTTCCTTAATCCCCTTAGTTGCAAATCCCACCTCTGGTTCATGAAGACTGATATAACTCAGGGCTATTTGCTCTAAAGTTATAAATTGTCAATAAATAAACTCAAAAAGGGGGAATCTAGACTTTGTGTCTATAGTCAGACACTTTCTTAACTCCTAGTTTGTTAGAATTTATGGTCCTATCCCCCAACCTGTCAGGAAATTCCTGCTCACCAGAGTTTGGACTCCACCCCTCTGCTTTTGTTTAGCTACTGTGTATAAACATGTCATTGAGAACTCCCATTAGCTACTGGTTGCTAGATTCTTGGAGATGACAGTCTCATTCTGCCTTGAGACCAAACCATGGATTCATTTGGTCCCAGTAAATCTCTCCCTTTCAAATAAAATATTAAAAACTCTCCAATCTCTATCTTGCCTCTGTTTCTCCATCATTACTTTTGGAGGTTCCACCGAGATATTAGAAAGAGAATGGGAGTAGAGATTTGAGATCTTCGGGTCTCTACCTTGGGACTTGGGGTGGCTGAAGATCTGAGTTCTTAGAAATATTGGAATGATTCTGAAATTGTGTAAAATAATTTTGCTATTGCCTTTGCCTGCTAGATTTGTTTATTCTGAGTATAAGGTCTTAGAATTTGTTTGAATATTGAAACTTTTATTACTAAAGAGTAAAAAGAAAAAAAAAATTATCCATTTTAGGAATGACAGAAAAAAGCAACCTGCTCTAGTTAGAGAGGAAGAGAACAATGGCACAACAGGAGTAAGAAACAGGCATCTCCAATGATACCATCTTAAGTCCCAACTTACAAATTATGCCTTAGATAATAAACCTAAACTTTTTTTCTTTTTCCTGACTTAAATATACTAAATCCAGGAATATACACAAAATGAAACAGAGCAAGTGTTGGAACAAGCTTTCTTTAGTTTCAGGATTTGTTTTTCTTTTAGGCTACTCAAATATTAGGGCATTCATTTGCTAACTTGTCTGAAAGACTTAGTTACAAAGAACTTCACCCCTCCACCCCCAAAAAACAAGAAAAAAAAACATTTCCCAATTCCTGAACCACCCTTGCAGAACAAGAAATCTCAAACCTCATAGATTAATTTATAGCAAGTAAGAAGCCCCTCCCAGCTCCTTCCTCCCCAAACAAGGGATAAACAAGAACCTCTGCTGATTGACTATTTGTGGTCAAGTCTTAGCAATTGATTGGCTGGAACTGATCACAAACCAATTCTGATTATTGGTTGGGTGTTTCAGTGGTCATGAGTTTCAAGATATGCAGTACTGTCTACCACATACAACACTAATTTTTATTTATTTATTTAAATTATAAATTTACAGTTATAATAGGTTTCAGAAAAGTCTCAAATAGCCAGAATCCTTGGCACGGAGTAGACTTCAAATCTTTATTTGCAGTTTCTTATTAAGGAGCATTTTCTTGATTTTTTGGTTAAAAAAAGCATTTGCTTTTGTTTCATAGAAGGAGGAGGAGTCTAATACAAATTTATATTTGAATTCATTATTTTGTCTAAAATTTCATGGCAGATATGAAATATTTTTAGTTCAGTTCCATAGTCATGGAGAAAGCACCATACTTAGGCTATGCACTTAAAGCTGGAAATGGCAATGTTTTTTACCTCAGTGATTTTACAACAGAGAAAACAAGACATGCATACAAATAAACAGATACATGGTAAAATTTGATAATCAAGGACAAAGGAAATAGCCATAAAAAGAGGTGCTTCAAAAGTATAAGAAGGGAAAGATCACTTTTAACTGGGAGAAGAGAGTAATCAGGAAGGTTTCACATAGGAAGAAGGTAACACCACTGGCCAGGAAGTAAAAAAAGGATTTCTACTAAACTGTGGAGGGAATATATTCTAGCTATTGGAAGGAATGGGAGAGAATGTGATTGCATGGAGCTGAAATCATAGATTTAGATTTAGAAGGGGACCTTGGAAATTATTTTAGAATGCAATTAGGGAGTAATGAATAGCAAGTTACTAGGAAATGTGAGTGTATGATATTTGTAAAATAAAGTTTCAAAGATAGATTTTTTTTTTAAATAATAAAAGTTTTTATTTACCTGATATTTGCATGGGTAATTTTACGTTGACAATTGCAAAAACTTTTTTTTTTCCAATTTTTCTCCTCCATTCTCCCCCCCTCCCCCAGATGGCAGGTCGATCAATACATGTTAAATATGTTAGAGTATAAATTAAATACAATATATGTATACATGATCAAACAGTTGTTTTGCTGAACAAAAAGAATCAGACTTTGAAATAGTGTACATTTAGCCTGTAAGGAAAATCCAAAATGCAGGCGGACAAAATTAGAGGGATTGGAAATTCTATGTAGTGGTTCATAGTCATCTCCCAGAGTTCTTTCGCTAGGTGTAGCTGGTTCAGTTCATTTCTGCTGCTCTATTGGAACTGATTTGGTTCATCTCATTGTTGGAGAGGGCCACGTCCATCAGATTTGATCTTCATATAGTATTGTTGTTGAAGTATATAATGATCTCCTGGTCCTGCTCATTTCACTCAGCATCAACTAATGTAAGTCTCTCCAGGCCTTTCTGAAATCATCCTGTTGGTTATTTCTTTCAGAACAATAATATTCCATAATATTCTTATACTTCAATTTATTCAGCCAATCTCCAATTGATGGGCATCCATGTAGTTTCCAGTTTCTGGCCACCACAAAGAGGGCTGCCACAAACATTCTTGCACATACAGGTCCCTTTCCCTTCTTTAAGATCTCTTTGAGATATAAACACAGTAGCAACACTGCTGGGTCAAAGGGTATGGACAGTTTGATAACTCTTTGAGCATAGTTCCAAATTGCTCTTAAGAATGGCTGGATGTATTCACAGTTCCACCAACAATGTATCAGTGTACCTGTTTTCCCACATTCCCTCCAACATTCTGCATTACCTTTCCCTGTCATTCTAGCCAATCTGAAAGGTGTGTAGTAGTATCTCAGAGTTGTCTTAATTTGCATTTCTCTGATAAATAATGATTTGGAGCATCTTTTCATATGACTAGAAATAGTTTCAGTTACTTTATCTGAGAATTGTCTGTTCATATCCTTTGACTATTTATCAATTGGATATTGGCTTGATTACTTACATATTAGAGTCAATTCTCTATATATTTTGGAAATGATGGCTTTATCAGAAACTTTATCAGAAATTCTGTAACAATGTTTACCCCGTTTGATTCCCTTACAATCTTGTCTGCATTAGTTTTGTTTGTACAAAAACTTTTCAATTCGATATAATCAAAGTTTTCTACTTTGTGATCAATAATGATCTCTAGGGTTTTTTTGGACATGAATTCCTTCCTCTTCCACAGGTCTGAGAGGTAAACTATCCTATGATCCTCTAATTTATTTATAATCTCATTCTTTATTCCTAGATCATGAACCCATTTGACTTGATCTTGATGTATGGTGTTAAGTGTGGATCAATGCCTAATTTCTGCCATATTAATTTCCAATTTTCCCAGCAATTTTTCTCAAACATTGAGTTGTTATCCCAAAGGCTGGGTCCTTGGGTTTGTCAAACACTAGGTTATTAGAGTTATTGATTATTTTGTCCTTTGGACCTAATCTATTCCACTGATCAACTAGTCTATTTCTTAGCCAATACCAAATGGTTTTGGTAACCGCTGCTTTATAATATAATTTTAGATCTGGTACAGCTAGGCCACCTTCATTTGATTTTTTTTTTTCATTAATTCCCTTGAAATTCTTGACCTTTTGTTTTTTCATATGAACTTTGTTGTTATTTTTCCTAGGTCATTAAAATAGTTTTTTGGGAGTCTGATTGGCATACAACTAAATGAATAGATTTGTTTAGGTAGTATTGTCATCTTTATTATATTTGCTTGCCGTATCCAAGAGCATTTAATATTTTTCCAATTGGTTAGATCGGACTTAATTTGTGTGGAAAGTATTTTGTAGTTTTGCTCATATAATTTTCTGATTTTCCCTTGGCAGATAGATTCCTAAATATTTTATACTATCGGTAGTTACTTTAAATGGAATTTATCTCTGTAGCTTTAACTGTTGGATTTTGTTAGTGACATATAAGAATGCTGATGATTTATGTGGATTTATTTTGTATCATGCAACTTTGCTAAAGGTGTGGATTATTTCTAATTGCTTTTTAGTTGAATCTTTGGGGTTCTCTACGTATACCATCATGTCATCAGCAAAGAGTGATAATTTGGTTTCCTCATTACCTACTCTAATTCCTTAAATCTCTTTCTCCACTCTTACGCCAAAGCTAGCATTTCTAATACAATATTGAATAGTAATGGTGATAGTGGACAACCTTGTTTCACCCCTGATCTTAATGGGAATGGTTGCAATCTTTCCTCATTACATTTGATGCTTACTGATAGTTTTAAATAAATGCTACTGATTATTTTAAGGAAAAGATCATTTATTCCTATACTCTCAAGTGTTTTTAATAGAAATGGATGTTGGATTTTATCAAATGCTTTTTCTGCATCTATTGAGATGATCATATGATTTTTGTTAATTTGATTATTAACATGGCCAATTATACTGATAGTTTTCCTAATATTAAGCCAGCCCTGCATTCCTGGTATAAATCCTACTTGATCATGATGTATTGTCCTAGGGATGATTTTCTGGAGTATTTTTGCTAATATCTTATTTATCTTAAATAACACATTAGCAAAAAGACTCCAGAAAATCATCAAGTGAAATGGAGGACTACCTCCAAAAATATAGGCTTCCCAGATTAACAGAGGAGGAAGTAAATTGCTTAAATAGTCTCATTTCAGAAAAAGAAATAGAGCAAGCTATTAATCAATATTTAACATCAATATTCATTAGGGAGATTGGTCTATAGTTTTCTTTCTCCATTTACAACCTACCTGGTTTGGGTATCAGTACCATGTCTGTGTCATAAAAGGAGTTTTGTAGGACTCCTTTATTTCCTATTTTTTGAAATAGTTTATATAACATTGGAGCTAATTGTTCTTTGAATGTTTGGTAGAATTCACCTGTGAATCTATCTGGTCCTGGAGATTTTTTTCTTAGGGAGTTGATTAATAGCTTGCTCTATTTCTTTTTCTGTAATGGGGCTATTTAAGCAATTTACTTCCTCCTCTGTTAATCTGGGAAGCCTATATTTTTGGAGGTAGTCCTCCATTTCACTTAGGTTATCAAATTTATTGGCATAAAGTTGGGCAAAGTAACTCCTTATTATTGCTCTAATTTCCTCCTTGGTGGGTAGTTCTCCATTTTCATTTTTAAGACTAACAATTTGATTTTCCTCTCTCCTATTTCTAATCAGATTTACCAAAGTTTTGTCTATTTTATTGTTTTTTTCATAAAACCAACTCTTTTTATTTATTAGTTCTATAGTATTTTTACTTTCAATATTATTAAATTCTCCTTTTAATTTTAGAATTTCAAGTTTAGTATTTGATTGTGGGTTTTTAATTTGGATTTTTCTAGTTTTTTAAGTTGCAAGCCCAATTTATTGATCTTCTCTTTCTCTATTTTCTTTAAGTAAGCCTCCAAAGATATAAAATTTCCCCTTATTACTGCTTTAGCTGCATCCCACAAATTTTGGCATTTCTCATCATTGTCATTATCTTGCGTGAAATTATTAATTGTGTCTATAATTTGCTGTTTCACCCAATCATTCTTTAAGATGAGATTTAGTTTCCAATTACTTTTTGATCTATTTACCCCTAACTTTTTGTTGAATGTAGTTTTTATTGCATCATGATCTGAAAAGAAAGCCTTTACTATTTCTGCCTACCAGCATTTAATTTTGAGATCTTTATGTCCTAATATATGGTCAATTTTTGTATAGGTTTCATGAACTGCTGAGAAGAAAGTATACTACTTTCAGTCACCATTCAGTTTTCTCCAAAGATCTATCATACCTAATTTTCCTAATATTTGATTTACCTCTTTAATTTCTTTCTTATTTGTTTTGTGGTTTGATTTATCTAATTCTGAGAGTGCAAGGTTGAGATCTCCCACTATTATAGTTTTGCTGTCTGTTTCTTCTTGCAACTCTCTTAACTTTTCCTTTAGAAAGTTAGATGCCATACCACTTGGTGCATATCTGTTTAGTATTGATATGGTTTCATTGTCTATGCTACCCTTTAGCAAGATATAGTTTACTTCCTTATCTCTCTTGATTAGATCAATTTTTGCTTTTGCTTGATCTGAGATAAGTATGGCTACCCCTGCTTTTTTGACTTCACTTGAAGCATAATAGATTCTGCTCCAGCCTTTTACCTTTACTCTATATGTATCTCCCTGCTTTAAATGTGTTTCCTGCAAACAACATATTGTAGCGTTCTGACTTTTGATCCAGTCTGCTATCTGCCTCTGCTTAATGGGAGAGTTCATCGCATTCACATTTACAGTTAAAATTACTAATTCTGTATTTCTTGCCATCATAATATTCTCTGATTATGCTTTTTTCCCTTTCCCCCACCCCGAACATCTTCCCCAATATTAAACTTATGAGCCCCACTTGCATCACACAGCCCTCCCTCTTTAACATCCCTCCCTCCTTCCTTTAAATCCCTTTCCCTTTCTTATTCCCTTTCCCTTTTCCCTATTCCTTTCCCTCTTTTTAATGAGGTGAGAAAGAACTTTCTATAAAACTATTATGTTAATTATTTTCTCTTTGAGCCAGTTCTGATGGGAGTAAGGTTCACACAATGTTCCTCCCTCTCTCTAACTTCCCTCAGATATGATAGGTTTTCTTTGCCTCTTTGTGGGATATAATTTTCTTCTTTTTATCTCTCCTTTCCCTTTTTTCTTACACTATTCCCTTTCCATTTCTACCTCCCTCCCTTTTTTTGTTATATCCTGAAAATCAAATTATACATGTAGTCTTAATGTATATCCACAGTAGAAATACAATTCTCAAGAGTTCATTTTACCTTTTTCTGCTTCTCTTGAGTCCTACTACTGGAGATCAAATTTTTTCTATAGATCTGGTTTTTTCCTTAGAAACATATGGAATTCATCTGTTTCATTAATTGTCCATCTTCTTCCATGGAAGAAAATGCTCAACTTAGCTGGGTAGTTTATTCTTGGCTGCATTCCAAGTTCTTTTGCCTTTTGGAATATCCAATTCCAGGCCCTTCAATCCTTTAATGTAGAGGCAGCCAGATCTTGAGTGACCCTTATTGTGGCATCTTGGTATTTGAATTTTTTTTTCCTGGCTGTTTGTATTAATTTTTCGTTAGTCTGATAGTTCTGAAATTTGGTCACAATATTCGGTGGAATTTTTTGTTTTTAGGGTCTTTTTCAGAAGGTGTTCGATGAATTCTTTCAATGTCCATTTTACCTTCTGGTTCTATTATCTCTGGACAATTTTCTTTGATGATATCCTGTAAAATAGTATCTAGGCTCTTTTTTTAATCATAATTTTTGGGAAGTCCAATAATCCTCAGATTGTCTCTCCTAGATCTATTTTCTAGGTCTTTTGTTTTGGCAGTAGATAGCTGACATTTTTCTCCAGATTTTCATTTTTTTGGCTTTGCTTGACTGATTCTTGGTGTCTCAGTGAATCATTCATTTCTATTTGTTCATTTCTGATTTTTAATGAGTTGTTTTCTTCATTAGCTTTTTAAACTTCTTTTTTGTATGTGTCCAATTGAGTTTTTAAATGAGTTGTTTTGCTCTGTGGAATTTTTTTCTATTTCACTAAATTTGTTTTTTATTGAGTTATTTTCTTTTTCCAATTCACAAATCCTACTTTCTTGGGAATTCTTTATCTCTTCCAATTCCCAGATCCTACTTTCCTGTGATTTCTTTACTGTTTCCAACTCCTTAATTCTGTTTCCCTGAACTTTCTGTGAATTCTTTACTTTTTCCCATTCACATTTCAGGAAGTTGTTTACCTTTTCTAATTCACATTTCAGGATATTGTTATTCTGTAGCATAGCTTCTCTTTCCTTTCCCCATTTTTCTTCTAATTCTCTCTTTGGATTTTTAATAGTTTCTTCTAGGAGAGCGTTATTTGGGGTATTGTCTGGAGGATGTCTGCTATTAGTCTCCTCAGGTTTGGAAGCCAGTTCTTTTTCTTCATAGAAGCTTTAAATAGTTTTCTTTATTTTTTTGCTCATTTTAAAAAAAAGCCTTCAGGGTCTTCCGTCAGGGCAAGGAGATTTACCAGCTTCCTCTGCAGAGTAAGGATGGGTTTATGGGCAGTATTTGCCCTCTCAATGGGCTGCAAGGAAGGGCTGAGCTGTGGGAGGGCTCTGGGAAGAGCTCCACGTGGAAGTGAGTATACCTGGGTATCACAGGCTGGGCTGTGTAAGTGCCCCTGCTAGGAGCCCTGCTGTGAGGATTAATGACCACCTTGGGGATAGAGGTCAAGGAGCAAAGGTATCACTGCCCCCCCCACATATGCCCCCTTTGAGTTTTCGCTCACCGCACCAGAAGTGTTCCTGCCTGGGGAGCACAGTTGGGCTTGGGAAATTCCAATACCCCCAGCGAATCCCTTACTATATAGATGAGAGTCTGCTCTGGGTTGTGCCCCTGCTGTGTGTGACTGCCCCCCACCACAAGCCCCTTGCTTCAGAATGCCGGGAAGAGCTGTGTTATGGTGTGCTAGGTCACTTCCAGTCCTGGATGGGAGCAGCCAGATCCTCTTGGGCTTTGGCGTCCCTCAGAGTACCCACTACCCCAGGCTCCAACTTCTCTGCTGGTCCCCTAAAAAAAGCCACCAAAGCAAAGCAGTCAGGCTACAGCAGAGAGCTCTGTGTGAACCTTTCAACCACAGAGGCCGCTCTGCTACAGTTTCTCTCCCTGCTGTGCTCTGGTCTACTCCCACCACCTCAGGTCAAACCTTTTCTGGCAATATTCCAGATTTTCTTCCACTGGTAAGTTTTTGTATTTCCAATCTTCGTGGGTTTTACCAGTCAAGTGCTGTTTTGGGGGATGAATTAAAATACTTGGTAGAAAGGGAATTAGAGAGCTTAGAAAGTTTCATCTAGCTTCTCTGCCATCTTGGCTCCGCCCCCTCAAAGATAGTTTTGAGATAGATTGTATTTTTAAAATAGTGGATCCAAGTGGTTTCTGTTTTATAGGCAGTTGCTGACACTGTTAACTTAAGGAGGACAGATGACAATTATAGTCCAACCCTAGGATGTTTTGGAGAAGGGAAAAGCTGATGAACATTTATAGATTATCAGTAGTAGGTGTTAAAATATTCATTGAATTGAATTGAAATTGTTTTGTTATTTCATGCAAGAGTAATAGAAGCAGTTGCATGGTTTAAAAAAAAAGGTGAAAAGTCAAAGCTTGCTGGAGGCGTAGTAGAGATAGAACCAACAATACTCAGCATCTGATTTGCTTGTGGGAGAAATAATAGTGAGAGAGAAGAGATTAAGACAATTTTAAGGCCTTTATACTTTGAAAGAGGAGGAGGATGTTAGTGCCAGCAACACCACAGAATGGAGAAAGATGGACAGGTTTTGTGGGAAACCTGAGTTAAGAAGAAAGTCTTTCACTTTACTTGTTATATTAATGAGGAAACAAATTCTGTTTTACATCATTCCTTTTTTTAGATGTCCACCTTGTCAGGATAAGGAAATGAAATTTTCAGTTTTCAAAAAAATTCATCTCCTCATCCCTGATTGCTGATCCTCAAGCATCTATCCTGGGTTTTTAATAGGATCTTTGTGAGTATTGTGGGAAGTCCAACCACCCCCTCCTCAGGAATAAATTAATTATGTAACTATTCAAAGTATGGTTCATCTCCCTAGTGAGATAAAAATATTCATTAGCTTAAGGATTCTCAATCTACATAATCAATATTAATGTGTGTTAACTTTTATTTTAAGAACAATCTTGTCAGAGCATCCAGTAATCATTTTTTAAAATATCAGACTCTCAACAAAGTTTCCTCCCTCTGAGATGTTTGTCTTGCAAGTCTCAATTCAGTTAATAAGCTCTGAAATTTCATGGCTTAGAGTGGGAGTAAAAGATGCCCAAAATAGTCTCTGCCCTTCCAATAAGTTAATGGCTGAAGTTTCCAGTGGCTTTTGTTTTATACTTAAAGATTTGTATTACTAAGTTGCTTATCACATAATTTGATTGGTAGTTAATGCATAAATCAATAATAAAGTTGTTTATAGTATTTTTTCATTGGTGGTTTGTCTTAATGTGTTTTTATGTGTTTAAAAATGCAGAATTTGTATACATCAAAGCATACAATGCCTATTTAATCATTGAAAAAATTTCACTACAGTTTAAGAAACACTTTTGCTGACTGATGGATTATGTTTAAAAAATAGAACTTATTATTGAAATTAGTTTTTTAAAATTCTTCCAAGATTCCCATGTGCCTAGAAACCCCAATTCTTCTAGGAATTACTGAACATCTCTTCTCTCATAACCCCCATAACACAAATGAAAAACCCCACTATAGTAATATTTTAGTTTAAAGCATAAGATGGGGATTGGTCTGAATTTTTTACTTATTGAAGAGTAATGTTTTAACCAGTATAATGCCTTTAACCTTCACTAATAACCTTTTGAAAATGTCCTAATATATTTTTTCCTTCTCTTGTGAACAATCTATGAAAGTTACAAATATAAGTACAAATTTTCTATGATCATTTAAAAGATTAGTTATGTCAGTATGTAATAATTACATCTGCCTATTATAATAAAATAGAAAAGTTGCAGTCACAGTTGGCATAAGAGAGAAATATGAAGTTATTCTTATCCTATAATATATGCTAAGGAATCTACTTCTGAACATAATCCTTGACATCGTACTGTTGTACAACAGAACAAATCTAAAATTTGGTGTTAATTGTTTTATGTAAAGTGGATTATAATAGTATCCCACATATGTGTTTACATTTATTTAAAATTACAATAGTATGATGATATCACAGAGCACACATCTCATTTTAAAGTAAAGAAACATGCACAGAGGTTATCTGGAATCATAGTGAGCACCAGTCTTTCAGTTTTCTCAACTTTAAAATTAGGTTGTTGATTTTGATGATCTCTAAAGTCTTTTCCATCTTCATTTGTACAGAATGATGTCAATTAATCCAACATAAATTTTGTTGTTCCACATATCTTACATTAAAAACATGTGGCTCTTTAATCAGTAATAGATAGTAAATGGAATTATCAACACAGAATTTTTACTAAATGTTATTATGAAATAGAGGTGACTGAAAACTGGAAGTCTTTTCCTGGAAGATGAAAATTGGGTCAAAGTTCTACCAAACTGGAAATACCTTAAATATGGCAAAAGACAAATGTGGTTAAATTAAGAAACACATTATCAGAGAACTAACATTTCTTTCTCTTTCTTCCTCATTTTCTTAGATGACTATTCTGTTAGTTAGAAAAACGCATGCACAGTCCATGAATATGTTCAATATTTTGAGGTCATTATTCTGTTTCTCTCTTTTTGCTCTGCTGACTTCTATTTTTGTTTCTTTCAGTAAGTAATATTTTTTTTTATAAATTAATATGATATCACAAATGCTATTTAAGAAGGGGGGACACAGAACATCCATTGGCAGCCCCAGCATATTAACCCTCTTTTACCAATATTTTATTGGGGTAACTTGATGTTAAAACATGTTGGTAGTTTAGGATTTTAAACTGTAGGGTTAGCTGTTAAATTTTCTAAATGTTCATGATGGTGACAAACGTTCATACGACATTTCCATGTAGTATGGTTATTTATCAATTTTGGTTACATCATGAGAGTTCCAGTAAATTTTTAGTACCCAAACAATTTATAGTAATAGTAGCTGGCTAAAGGTGACCTAATGATCACATTAAAAAGTAAGTTTTCCCCAAGAGACACCTAGTACATAAGGAAAATGAATATTATCCCCATTTATAGATGAAAAAGATCAAAGTTTGAAGGTTTAAGTGAAATGCTAAAGGTCAAACAGTATGGCTCAGAACTAGGACTGCAACCCATGTTTTTTGATTATAAGACTAAGAATTTTTTCTATGAATCTACACTAAATTCTGTGTTGCTTTTCGTGAAGAGCTTCTTGAAGAGCAGGATTCCAATGCCTAGCACAGTATATGGAACATAGTAAGCATTTAATAAATACTCCTTGAGTGATTTTGATGAAAGTGAAAACAATTGATAGTGAGTACTGTGAAACAATAATGTCTCAATTTGGCCCCAAAGAATTAGTATGAGAAGATATCTACTTCCCATATTTTTTAGAGTGAAGGATTGTTAATATGTATGTATGTAACATTTCCAATTCCAGATTCTACTGATGCTCTGGTTTTATTGAAATTTTCTCTCTTTGTATTTGCTATAAGGAATGGCTCCCTGGGAGGTAAAGAGGGTTACTTTGGAAAACAGAGGTCATGTAAAAAGCAAAAGTACCATTTAAGTCATACTGTAAAACAAACATTTATCAAGTATTAAGTTTATTCCCCTCATGGGGAGTTATCCGTGTGTAGAAAGACTTCCAGATCAAGAAGTCAGGCACAAATTTATAGTGCTACAGAGCAAGGAATAGTAAATAGATTGGTTTACTAATTTGCATATTCCTTACAAGAAGGTACAGGAGGCATATGTTACCTTATAGATTTGTTATCTGAATGGCCTTCAATCTAAACTGTTATTCAATTGTGTCTGACTCTTCAAGACCCTATTTGGAGTTTTCTTGGCAAAGATACTGAAAAAGTTTGCCATTTTCTTCACCAGTTCATTTTACAGATAATGAAACTGAGGTAAATAGATGTTTGTGTTGCCCATATTCACTAGGTGTCCAAGGCCACGTTTGAACTCAGGTGTTTTCCTAACATCAGGCCTGGCACTCTTATCTGTTGTGCCTATCAACTTAAAATAGCTTCCACAATATCAATAAAATGTATTTTTTAATAAGTTAATAAAATGAGCATAGTATATTTATCTATCAGGACTGAAATATCTAGGTAGGCACTTCCTATTTCCCCAGGGGTAATGCCCAGAGTCCAGAAAGAAAAAAAAACCCTTATTTAATTTAATAAAATCAAGGTTTAATAGCTTTGGTTAGCAAATTGTAAATACAAATGAACTCTGAAATAATATAATTAGAGGTGATAACAACACCTGGCATATTACTGGGACTATTTTTTTCAAGGTCCACCCAATGCAGATTTGGCAGTATCAAGGAGACATTTAAATTATTTCAGTATATTTAATTTTAATGTCTGATCAGCAATGAGATGTAAGAAGAGAAAGGAAGAGGCAGTTGACTTTTTAGCAGAGATATATAGCTACTCTAAATCCCCACCCCCAAAATTCTTACCATCAAATCTATGAATGGTTCAGCATTAGAAATTGATATGTTTTTGTCAGTGGAAATGACATTAAAGAACTGGAATTATCACGAACTTTGCTGGTATACCCTAAAGACCACAGAAACTTTCCTTCTTTCTGACTTTCGCCTGAAGCCTTCCACATATATTGTCTTTCCAATAGAATGTGATTTTGAGAGCTGTCTTAGTTTCACTTTGTATCCCCAGGGCTTAGCATATATTAAACATTTAAAGCTTTATTCATTTATTTATCCAAATGCAATTGAGAGGCTATGATTAATCAAGTATGCAGAAGAAGAGAAAGAAGTAGTATAAAAGCTGGCAATACTTGGTGGAGGGGATCAGAACTGAATAAAATACATTTTATTGAAATATGTTTTTATGTCAGTTTTTAAAGAGAACAGATTTTATCTAGCCATGCATACAAAGTGAATAATTTTTCTGGTGGGATGAAGTTTGGTAAATGAGCAAGATTCCAGTCCAGTCAAATCAGCAATTATTTATTAAGTACCTACTATATGCCAGAAACTCAGCTCCCACCTCAGGCAACTATGCTTCTACAAGTTTGATACCCCATTCTGCTACCTTTAGATTTGTGATTAGTACATGATTAAAGAGAATGTTATATCCATGGGATTGTTATTGGAATACAAGGAGAGAGAAAGAGAGAGGATGTAACTAGTTCTCATTCTCCTCCACTACTAGAGGGATAACAGAAAGGAAAAATAAAAGTTTAATCCTATCGGCCTTCCTCACTCCACCACCTCTCTTTCCTCTCATCTTTCTCCTTCCTGAAAAAATATATGAAAAATATAAATTTCCCCTTTTCTATCTCCTTGAAAAATGTACAAAAATATGTAAAAAATAAAGTGATCACGGAATATGTTTTTTAAATTTATGTATCTGCTACCTTCTAATAGTAAAGCAGGGACAAAACAAGTAATCATATGTGGTACCGAGACTCTCTCCTCAGGAAAAATGACATTTATGGCATTTATGGCAAACTATGTATATCTTCCAGTATCAGGTCACAAAATGTAGGAAAATACACTGGCATCCAAATAAAGCAAATGAGTCCTTGGCTGTAGTATATCTACTGGATGTTTAGCAGCATCATCCCCTACTGGCAATAAGTGGTCTGTGGACTGTCACCAGTCATCTTGAATGTCTCACATCACTAAACTCCATCAGAAACCCCAGAGCTCCTAATGTAGCTGTAATAGACCTAGTACTGTTAGGACGTACTATTGTCACTCATGCTCTCTCCCAAACCCGGCCAGAAGTTACATGTGCAAAGTTGTGTGAAATTGAAAAACTATAGTTCAGAGGTTTTTAGCTGTGTGGGCCATTTGATTATTTTTATCCCCAGTAGTGGTTCCCTCTCCTCCCCACCTTATAAAGGGAAAGAAATTCAGTGGAATTAGGAGGTGGGGAGGAAAATGTGAAACTGGAACTGCCAATGAATTACTTCAGGACTTGAAGAATTAAAGCTATGCTTTGTCTGTTTTCTGGGAAAATATGCTAAAAAATTAAATAAATTGTAAATTAATGAACACTTGGCACTTGGTTCTAAAGTGGTAGTGGTAAGCAGGAAAGTTTCTTATATTCTTTTAGTTCGTTTTTAGAAGATTAAAACTGAGAGAGTTCTGGTAGAAGTCATCCATCTTTAACAGGAGTTAAGACGGCAGGAAAATTACTTTTGTCTCTTAAAAAAAGTGCTCAAAATGAAGATCAAAATAATCACTTTTTAATACTACCAGAACATGTTTTATTTTATAATGTTTCAGAGCACACAGTGTCAACTGAATAATCAACATTTCCCTCAAGAGGAAACTCTCTTGCTTTCTTCCAGAGAAAATAGAAGGGAAATGATTTGCCTTCATTATTTTCTTGCTTTTGATTACCTAAAAAAATAAAAAAGTATTTTTCATTCATTCATTTATTCAGCATTTGGTAATGAAGGTAAACAGCGTTAAATGATGTGCCCAGGTCACACAAATAATTAATTGTGTGCCATTGAATTTGAACTCTCTATCCTACTGCTCTATCCTTTGTGCTATATATGTGTGTGTGTGTGTGTGTGTGTGTGTGTGCGTGTGTAATGTCTAGATTTTCCTTGTCTTTTTTAATGCCAAAGGTAAAGTTTTTAAAAATAATGATTATCAAATTCTCTCTATGCAATCCTCCTTCCCATTTTACTTTTATTATTTGCATCTATAAAACATCACTGTTCATTATTTCAGAACATTGCAAGAGAACTCATATCCTATTAAATTTGAGTCCAGAGAGGAAGCTTATCTATCCAATGAATTGTTGTATCAAACATTCTAATCACTTGAATATGAAAAAATTTGTTTCGTTCTTACTCTTGGCCCAAATTCAACTTAAAAAAATATTAACTCATATATATTAACTTAAAAATTATTACACAATATAAGAAATACCCTCCCCTTCTAATTCTACACGTACCTAGGAGGTGTATAGCAGCTTTTGGCAAGATATACATAAACATTCCATTTCTAATATTTTATTTCTCTCTCTTCCCTGAGTTCTTACCTATTCTTTAAAACTCAAATATTGGGGGGCGGAAACAAGATGGCGGAGAAGATACACATGAATTTGTAAGCTCCCTTCTTCCTTCATTACCAATTAGTTAAATCAGCCTCAAAAATAATGCTGGACTGATAAAAACCACAAGGATTAGAAGCACAACTTAACAGCTGAAGAGAATCTGGAATTTCAACAGAAAAGTTCGGTTCCAAGGGGAGGAAGAAAAAGGCCAGCACAGATGTTTAGGTGCTAACACATTGTGCCTATTGGGCTGGGGAGGACTCTGGGATCAGAGAAGCCACTGAGATAGAGGAATCTGACACAGGCTGATAGCTCTACTCTGCTAATAAAACAGTAGTACAGAAGAGAAATCAAGCCACTTTAAAATATAAAACCAGATCCTACAATCACCCCAATCCGGAAGTGACCTAATAGATCTCAGCACTGTTGTGAAGCCCGCCTTCTGCTGCCTGGGGCTTCTCCTTGGGGTAGTTAAGAGCATGAACAGTGGGGACACAGCCTGAGGCAGCCTCTAATCGACATAGTGTAAGGCTCATCCTGAGGCAGTGGAACTCTAGCAGCTGCAGAATTTCCAAAAAAGCCAAACTCCCAGAGAAGCGGAACCTTTGAAATAGAGACCGCAGTTTCTGGGAAGACACTTCCAGTTTGAGTTCAGGGGCTTTTAAGGTCAGCTGCTGATAATCCAGGCTCCACAGGACCCATTAGCTTTTATTGTTCAGCTTTAAAACTCAGGGCAGTCACTAGGCCATACAGTGGGTCCTTCACTGGGCAACCCTCACAGCACAGCCATACTTATAACCTCTGAGGCATTTCCGGGAAGGGGGAGGGGAACTCTCCCAGAGCTCTCTATTAGCTCAGGCACAGGAACCACTGCATCCATCCAGTCTGGGAGAAGCTGGTAAATAAATAAATAAATAAACTTCTTACCTCAAGGGCAGACCCCAACAGATTTTTAACAATGACTAAAAAGCTGAAGAGAATGATTGATTCCTTCTACACAGATAAAGAGCAGGTATCCAACCCTGAGGAAGTTAGCAGAGAGTTAGCAGATAACAGCCTAAAGGGGAATGATACCTGCCCCGCATCACATAACTCTCTCCTAGTAGAGACTACTAAAAAGTTAAGAGTTTGAAGAAAAATGGTGAAAGGAAAGAGAAGCTATGATAGAGAACAACAACATCCCGAAATATGAGTTGGAAAAAATAAAGAATTCACAGGAGATGCAGGGAAACAAAATTTGTGAATTAGAAAAGGTTAAAAAATCACAGGAAAGTAGGATTTCTGAATTGGAAAAGATAAAAACGTCTCAAAAAGTAGGATTTCTGAATTGGAAAAAGAAAATAACTCTCTAAAAAAATTAGAGAAATGGAAAAAATTCAATAGAGGAAAATAATTCATTTAAAAACTAAATTAGGCATATACAAAAAAGACTAAAAATGTGAATGAAGAAAATAATTCATTAAAAATCAGGATGGAACAAACAGAAATGAATTATTCATTCAGACACCAAGAATCAGTCAAACAAAATAAAAAAAATGAAAAGCTGGAGAATAACTTCAAATACTTACTGGGAAAATCTTTAAATCTGGAAAATAGATCTAGGAGACATAATCTGAGGATCATTGGACTTCCCAAAAATTATGATCAAAAAAAGAGCCTAGATTTTATTTTACAGGAAATCATCAAAGAGAACTGTCCAGAGATAATAGAAACAGAAGGGAAAATAGGTGTTGAAAGAATTCATTGAACACCTTCTGAAAAAGACCCTAAAAAAAGAACTCTATGGAATATTGTGGCTAAGCTGCAGAACTACCAAACAATGAAAAAAATATTGCAAGTAGCTAAAAAAAACAATTCAAATATCAAGGTGCCACATTAAGGGTCACTCAAGTTCTGGCTTGAATAAACTACCCAGCTAAATTTAGCATTTTCTTCCATGGAAGAAGATGGTCTTTTAATGAAACAGAGGAATTCCATTTGTTTCTAAAGAAAAAAAAAACAGACTTAAACAAAAAAATTTGATCTACATCCACAAGACTGAAGAGAACCAGAAAAAGAACTCTTGAGAACTGTATCTCTGTTGTGGATATACAGAAAGTCCTCATGGATAATTTGATTTTATTGATATAAAAAATGGGAGTAATAAAGGGAAGGGGGTAGTATCAGAAAAAGGGGAAGGAGTGATAAAAAGAGGGAAACTACATCCCAGGAAGAGGCATAGAAAATCTACCACATCTGAGGGAATTTAGAGAGGGAAAGAAACATTGTGTGAATCTTACTCTCAACAGAATAGGATCAAAGAATAAATAATTGACATATTTGTTTTTCATAGAATTTTATTTCTCACCTCATTAAAAGGGGGGAGAGGAAAAGGGAACAGGAAGAGGGGAATAAGGGAAAGGTACAAGAAAGGACTTGAAATTGAAGTGGATATCTTCAACATAGAGAACATCTATAAAGATTTCATTTTTTGAGTAGAACCAAGAGATCATTATGCACTTTAACAACAATTCTGTATGAGCATGTATTCTGATTGAAGTGGATGGCTAAGATGACAGGAATAAATAAAGTTGAATGTTGGAGGGGAAAACATTGTTGGTGGAGCTGTGAAAGAATCCGGCCATTCTGGAGAATAATCTGGAACTATGACCAAAAAGTTATCAAACTGTGCATACCCTTTGATCCAGCAATGCTGCTATTGGGTTTATATCCCAAAGAAATACTAAAGAGGGGAAAGGGTATGTGCCAAAATGTTTGTGGCAGTTCTTTTCGTAGTGACCAGAAAGTAGAAGATGAATGGATGTCCATCAATTGAAGAATGGTTGGGTAAATTATGGCATATGAAGGTTATGGAATATTATTGCTCTGTAAGAAATGACCAGCAGGATGAATACAGAGAGGTTTGGAGAGACTTACATGAACTGATGCTGAGTGAAATGAACAGAACCAGAAGATCGCTATATACTTCAATGTTGTATGAAGATGTATTCTGATGGAAGTGGATATCTTCAACATAAAGAAGATCCAACTCACTTCCAATTGATCAATGATGGACAAAAACAACTACACCCAGAGAAGGAACACTTGGAAATGAATGTGAATTGTTAGCACTACTGTCTATGTACCCAGGTTACTTATACCTTCAGAATCCAATACTTAATGTACAACAAGAAAATTGGATTTACACACATATATCGTATCTAGGTTATACTGTAACACATGTAAAATGTATGGGATTGCCTGTCATCTAGGGGAGGGAGGGGAAAATTTGGAAAAATGAATACAAGGGATAATGTTTTTTTTATTTAATTTTTTAAATTTTATTTTATAATTATAACTTTTTTTTTGACAGTACATATGCATGGGTAATTTTTTACAACATTATCCCTTGCACTTACTTCTATTCAGATTTTTTCCCTTCCTCCCCCAGCCCCCTCCCCCAGATGGCAGGCAGTCTTATACATGATGAATATATTACAGTATATTCTAGATACAATATATGTGTGTACAACCGAATTTCTTGTTGCACAGGAAGAATTGGATTCATAAGGTAGAAATAACAGTTTACACTCATTTCCCATTGTTCCTTTTATGGATGTAGCTGATTCTGTCCATCATTAATCAATTGGAATTGGATTAGCTCTTCTCTTTGTTGAAGATATCCACTTCCATCAGCATACATCCTCGTACAGTATCATTGTTGAAGTGTATAATGATCTTCTGGTTCTGCTCGTTTCACTTAGCATCAGTTGATGTAAGTCTCTCCAAGCCTCTCTGTATTTCTCCTGTTGGGCATTTCTTACAGAACAATAATATTCCATAACATTCATATACCATAATTTACCCAACCATTCTCCAATTGATGGATATCCATTCATCTTCCAGCTTCTAGCCACTATGAAAGGGCTGCCACAAACATTTTGGCACATACAGGTCCCTTTCCCTTCTTTAGTATTTCCTTGGGATATAAGCCCAGTAGTAGTATGGCTGGGTCAAAGGGTATGCACATTTTGATAACTTTTTGGGCATAATTCCAGATTGCTCTCCAGAATGGTTGGATTCTTTCACAACTCCACCAACAATGCATCAGTGTTCCAGTTTTCCCACAGCCCCTCCAACATTCATCGTTATTTGTTCCTGTCATCTTAGCCAATCTGACAGGTGTGTAATGATATCTCAAAGTTGTCTTAATTTGCATTTCTCTGATCAATAGTGATTTGGAACACTTTCATATGAGTGGAAATAGTTTTAATTTCATCATCTGAAAATTGTCTGTTCATATCCTTTGACCATTTATCAATTGGAGAATGGTTTGGTTTCTTATAAATTAAAGTCAATTCTCTGTATATTTTGGAGATGAGGCCTTTATCAGAACCTTTAACTGTAAAAATGTTTTCCCAATTTGTTACTTCCCTTCTAATCTTGTTTGCATTAGTTTTGTTTATACAAAAGCTTCTTAATTTGATGTAATCAAAATTTTCTATTTTGTAATCAATAATGGTCTCTAGTTCTCCCTTGGACACAAACTCCTTCCTCCTCCACAAGTCTGAGAGGTAAACCATCCCATGTTCCTCCAATTTATTTATGATTTCGTTCTTTTTGCCTAAATCTTGGACCCATTTTGATCTAATCTTAGTATGTGGTGTTAAACGTGGGTCCATGCATAGTTTCTGCCATACTAATTTCCAGTTTTCCCAGCAGTTTTTGTCAAATAATGAATTCTTATCCCAAAATTTGGGATCTTTGGGTTTGTCAAACACTAGATTGCTATTTTTATTCACTATCTTGCCCTGTGAACCTAATCTATGCCACTGATCAACTAGTCTATTTCTTAGCCAATACCAAATGTTTTTGGTGACTGTTGCTTTATAATATAGTTCTAGATCAGGTACAGCTAGACCACCTTCACTTAATTTTTTTTTCATTACTTCCCTTAAAATTCTCGACCTTTTGTTGTTCCATATGAATTCTGTTGTTATTTTTTCTAGGTTATTTAAATAGTTTCTTGGAAGTCTGATTGGTATAGCACTAAATAAATAGATTAGTTTAGGGAGTATTGTCATCTTAATTATATTTGCTCGGCTTATCCAAGAGCACTGAATGTCTTTCCAATTATTTAAATCTGACTTTATTTTTGTGGCAAATGTTTTGTAATTTTCCTCATATAATTCCTGACTCTCCTTTAGTAGATATATTCCCAAATAATTTATACTATCGACTGTTATTTTGAATGAAATTTCTCTTTGTATCTCTTGCTGTTGGATTGTATTGTTAATGTATAAAAATGCTGAGTATTTATGTGGATTTATTTTGTATCCTGCAACTTTGCTAAAATTCTGAATTATTTCTAATAGCTTTTTAGCAGAGTCTTTGGGGTTCTCTAAGTATACCATCATGCCATCTGCAAAGAGTGATAGTTTGATTTCCTCATTTCCTACTCTAATTCCTTGAATCTCTTTCTCGGCTCTTATTGCCGAGGCTAGAGTTTCTAGTACTATATTGAATACTAATGGTGATAGTGGGCAACCTTGTTTCACTCCTGATCTTACTGGGAAAGGTTCTAGTTTATCGCCATTACATATGATGTTTACTGAAGGTCTTAAATATATGCTCCTGATTATTCTAAGGAATAGTCCATTTATTCCTATACTCTCAAGAGTTTTTAGTAGGAATGGATGTTGGATTTTATCAAATGCTTTTTCTGCATCTATTGAGATGATCATATGATTTTTATTAAGTTGATTATTAATATGGTCAATTATACTAATAGTTTTCCTAATATTAAACCAGCCCTACATTCCTGGTATAAATCCCACTTGGTCATAGTGTATTATCCTGGGGATGATTTTCTGAAGTCTATTTGCTAATATCTTATTTAAGATTTTAGCATCAATATTCATTAAGGAAATTGGTCTATAGTTTTTTTTCTCAGTTTTCGATCTACCTGGTTTAGGTATCAGTACCATGTCTGTATCATAGAAGGAATTTGGTAGGACTCCTTCAATCCCTATTTTTTCAAATAGTTTACCTAGCATTGGAGTTAGTTGTTCTTTAAATGTTTGGTAGAATTCACATGTAAATCCATCTGGTCCTGGGGACTTTTTCTTAGGAAGTTGGTTAATAGCTTGGTCTATTTCTTTTTCAGAGATGGGACTATTTAGACTACTTACTTCTTCCTCTGTTAATCTGGGCAAGGTATATTTTTGAAGGTATTCTTCCATTTCATTTAAGTTATCGAATTTATCAGCATAAAATTGAGCAAAGTAGCTCCTAACTATTGTTCTAATTTCCTCTTCATTAGTGGTGAGTTCACCCTTTTCATTTTCAAGACTAACAATTTCCCCCAAACAAAAATTAAACTTGAAATACAAAAATTAAAAGGAGAAATCAATAAAATTGAAAGTAAAAAAAAAACTATTGAATTAATAAATAAAACCAAGAGTTGGTTTTATGAAAAAGCCAATAAAATAGATAAACCTTTGGTAAATCTGATCAGAAAAAAGAAAGAGGAAAATCAAATTGATAGTCTTACAAATGAAAAGGGGGATCTTTCCACCAATGAAGAGGAAATTAGAGAAATAATGAGTTACTTTGCCCAACTTTATGCCAATAAATTTGATAACTTAAGTGAAATGGATGACTTCCTCCAAAAATATAGGCTCCCTAGATTAACAGAGGAGGAGATAAATTGCTTAAATAGTCCCATTTCAGAAAAAGAAATAGAACAAGCTATTAATCAACTCCCCAGGAAAAAATCCCCAGGGCCAGATGGATTTACATGTGAATTCTACCAAACATTTAAAGAACAATTAGCCCCAATGTTATATAAATTATTTGAAAAAATAGGGGATGAAGGAGTCCTACCAAACTCCTTTTATGACACAGACATGGTACTGATACCTAAACCAGGTAGATCGAAAACTGAGAAAGAAAATTATAGACCAATCTCCTTAATGAATATTGATGCTAAAATCTTAAATAAGATATTAGCAAAAAGACTTCAGAAAATCATCTCCAAGATAATACACTATGATCAAGTAGGATTTATTCCAGGAATGCAGGGCTGGTTTAATATTAGGAAAACTATTAGTATAATTGACCATATTAATAATCAAATTAATAAGAACCATATGATCATCTCAATAGATGCAGAAAAAGCATTTGACAAAATCCAACATCCATTCCTACTAAAAACTCTTGAGAGTATAGGAATAAATGGACTATTCCTTAGAATAATCAGGAGCATATATTTAAGACCTTCAGTAAACATCATATGTAATGGCGATAAACTAGAACCTTTCCCAGTAAGATCAGGAGTGAAACAAGGTTGCCCACTATCACCATTAGTATTCAATATAGTACTAGAAACGCTAGCCTCGGCAATAAGAGCTGAGAAAGAGATTCAAGGAATTAGAGTAGGAAATGAGGAAATTAAACTATCACTTTTTGCAGATGACATGATGGTATACTTAGAGAACCCCAAAGACTCTGCTAAAAAGCTACTAGAAATAATTCAAAATTTCAGCAAAGTGGCAGGATACAAAATAAATCCACATAAATCCTCGGCATTTTTATATATCACTAACAAAATGCAACAGCAAGAGATACAAAGAGAAATTCCATTTGGGAATCCATCTACCAAAGAAAAGTCAGGAATTATATGAGAAAAATTACAAAACACTTGCCACAAAAATAAAATCAGATTTAAATAATTGGAAAGACATTCATTGCTCTTGGATAGGCCGAGCGAATATAATAAAGATGACAATACTCCCCAAACTAATCTATTTATTTAGTGCTATACCAATCAGACTCCCAAGAAACTATTTTAATGACCTAGAAAAAATAACAACAAAATTCATATGGAAGAATAAAAGGTCGAGAATTGCAAGGGAACTAATGAAAAAAACTCAGAAGAAGGTGGTCTAAGTGTACCTGATCTAAAGCTATATTATATAGCAGCAGTCACCAAAACCATTTGGTATTGGCTAAGAAATAGACCGGTAGATCAGTGGAACAGATTAGATACAAAGGACAAAAAAGGGTACATCTATAGCAATCTAATCTTTGACAAACCCAAAGATTCCAACATTAGGGATAAAAATTCATTATTCGGAAAAAACTGTTGGGAAAACTAGAAATTAGTATGGCAGAAATTAGATATGGATCCACACTTAACACCATATACCAAGATAAGATCAAAATGGATCCATGATTTAGGCATAAAGAGGGAGATAATAAATAGATTAGAGGAACAGAGGATATTCTACCTCTCAGACCTGTGGAGGAGGAAGGAATTTATGACCAGAGGACAACTAGAGATCATTATTGATCACAAAATAGAAGATTTTGATTACATCAAACTAAAAAGTTTCTGTACAAATACTACTAATGCAAACAAGATTAGAAGGGAAGTAACAAATTGGGAAAATATTTTTAAAAACAAAGGTTCTGACAAAGGTCTCATCTCCAAAATATATAGAGAACTGACCATAATTTATGAGAAACCGAACCATTCTCCAATTGATAAATGGTCAAAGGATATTAACAGACAATTCTCAGAGGAAGAAATTGAAACTATATCCACTCACATGAAAGAGTGTTCCAAATCACTACTGATCAGAGAAATGCAAATTAAGACCACTCTGAGATACCACTACACACCTGTCAGATTGGCTAAGATGACAGGAACAAATAATGATAAATGTTGGAGGGGATGTGGGGAAATTGGGACACTAATACATTGCTGGTGGAGTTGTGAAAGAATCCAGCCATTCTGTAGAGCAATCTGGAATTATGCCCAAAAAGTTATCAAACTGTGCATACCCTTTGACCCAGCAGCGCTACTACTGGGATTATATCCCAAAGAAATACTAAAGAGCGGAAAGAGACATATATGTGCCAAAATGTTTGTGGCAGCTCTTTTTGTTGTAGCTAGAAACTGGAAGATGAATGGATGTCCATCAGTTGGAGAATGGTTGGGTAAATTGTGGTATATGAAGGTTATGGAATATTATTGCTCTGTAAGAAATGACCAGCAGGAGGAATACAGAGAGGCCTGGAGAGACTTAAATCAACTGATGCTGAGTGAAATGAGCAGAACCAGAAGATCACTGTACACTTCAAGAACAATACCGTATGAGGATATATTCTGATGGTAGTGGAAATCTTCAACATAAAGAAGAGCCAACTCACTTCCAGATGATCAATGATGGACAGAGGTAGCTACACCCAGAGAAGAAACACTGGGAAGTGAATGTAAATTGTTAGCACTAATATCTGTCTGCCCAGGTTGCATGTACCTTCGGATTCTAATGTTTATTGTGCAACAAGAAAATGATATTCACACACATGTATTGTACCTAGACTATATTGTAACACATGTAAAATGTATGGGATTGCCTGCCATCGGGGGGAGGGAATAGAGCGAGGGGGGGTAATTTGGAAAAATGAATACAAGGGATAATATTATTAAAAAAAAATATATATATATAATAAAAAAAATTTAAAAAAAAGACTAACAATTTGCTTTTTCTCTTTCCTTTTTTTAATCAGGTTTACTAAGGGTTTGTCTATTTTGTTGGTTTTTTCATAGAACCAACTCTTTGTTTTATTAATTAACTCAATAGTTTTTTTACTTTCAATTTTATTAATAACACCTTTTATTTTTTGAATTTCAAGTTTTGTGTTTCTCTGGGGGGTTTTAATTTGTTCCTTTTCTAGCAATTTTAGTTGTAAGCTCAATTTGTTGGCCCTCTCTTTCTCTATTTTATGCAAGTAGGCCTGTAGAGATACAAAATTTCCCCTTATTACTGCTTTGGCTGTATCCCACACATTTTGGTATGATGTCTCATTATTGTCATTTTCTTGAGTGAAGTTATTAATTATGTCTATGATTTGCTGTTTTACCCAATCATTGTTTAGTATAAGATTATTTAGTTTCCAATTATTTTTTGGTCTATTTTCCCCTGGCTTTTTATTAAATGTAATTTTGATTGCATTATGGTCTGAAAAGGATGCATTTACTATTTCTGCCTTACTGCATTTGATTTTGAGGTTTTTATGCCCTAGTATATGATCAATTTTTGTATAGGTTCCATGAACTGCTGAGAAGAAAGTATACTCCTTTCTGTCTCCATTTAGCTTTTGCCAAAGATCTATCATATCAAACTTTTCTAGTATTCTATTTACCTCTTTGACTTCTTTCTTATTTATTTTGTGGTTTGATTTATCTAATTCTGAGAGTGAAAGGTTGAGCTCTCCCACTATTATAGTTTTGCTATCTATTTCCTCTTGCAGCTCTCTTAAGAATTTAGATGCTGCACCACTTGGTGCATATATGTTTAATATTGATACTGCTTCATTATTGATGCTGCCCTTTAGCAGGATATAATGCCCTTCCTTATCTCTTTTAATTAGATGAAGTTTTGTTTTTAGTTGATCTGAGATGAGGATGGCTACTCCTGCTTTTTTGGTTTTGCCTGAAGCATAATAGATTCAGTTCCACCCTTTAACTTTTAGTTTGAATGTTTCAGGTGTGTTTCCTGTAAACAACATATGGTAGGATTCTGGCTTTTAATCCATTCTGCTAACTGCTTCCTCTTTATGAGGCAGTTTTCCCCATTCACATTTATGGTTAGAAGGACTAATTCTATATTGCTTGCCATCTTACTAACCCCTGCTTATGCTTTTCCCCTTTCCTTCCCTTTTACCCCCCTACCCAGTATTAAACGTGTGAACACCACTTGCTTTTTAGGATCCCTCCCTCACCTTAAAGATCCTCCCCTTATTTTACCCCTTTTCCTCAAAATTTCTGTATTCCCTTCCCCTTAGCTTACTCCTTCCCTTTCACTTTTCAATGAAGTGGAAGAAGTTTCACCATAAATCGAATATGTCTATTGATACACACTATGTTCATCTCCCTCCTTTCTTTCTCTCAGATATAATAGGTTACTTTTGCCTCTTCATGAGATGTAGTACCACCACTTTACACTTTTTTATGATATAATTTCCTTTCCACCTCTAGTTTCTAAGAAAAATTGTACATATGTTCTTTACATATTTTTTTTTTGGCAGAAGTATAGTTCTCAAGATTTATTTTTACCTTTTTAGAAATCTCTTGAGTTCTGTATTTGAAGATCAAACCTTTTATGTAGGTCTGTTTTTTTCATCAAAAATAGATGGAATTCATTTATTTCGTTAAATGTCCATCTTCTTCCCTGGAAAATGATGCTCATTCTTGCTGGGTAAGTTATTCTTGGCTGCATACCAAGTTCCTTAGCCTTTCAAAATATCATGTTCCAGGCCCTGCATTCTTTCAATGTGGATGCTGCTAGATCCTGGGTTATCCTTATTGTGGATCCTCCATATCTGAATTGCTTTTTTCTAGCAGCTTCCAATATCTTTACCTTTGTCTGATGGTTCTTGAACTTGGCCACTATATTTCTTGGCGTTTTGATTTTAGGGTCCCTTTCAGTAGGTGATCGATGAATTTTTTCAATGTCTATTTTACCCTCTGTTTCCAGAATGTCTCTTTGATAATTTCCTCGAAAATGGTGTCCAAGCTCTTTTTTTCCTCCCATTTTTCAGGGAGTCCGATTATTCTCAAATTGTCTCTCCTGGATCTGTTTTCCAGGTCTGTTGTCTTTCTAGTAAGGTACTTGACATTCTTTTCAATTGTTTCATTTCTCTGGTTTTGCTTGACTACCTCTTGGTTTCTCCTTGAGTCATTCATTTCTACTTGTTCCAGTCTAATTTTCAATGATGTATTTTCTTCACTCACTTTTTTTTATATCTCTTTGTAATTGTCCAATTGAGTTTTTATCTTCTATGGAATTTTTTTCCATTTTATCCATTTTATTTTTTAGAGAGTTGTTTTCTTTTTTCAGTTCACTAATCCTGTTTTCCTTGGAATTTTTTACCTTTTCCAGCTCACTAATCTTGTTTCTCAATGATTTGATTTCTTTATCCACTCTGTCTTTGAATGCATGGGATTACTTCTCCAGGCTCTCTTGCCAAGCTTCCCTTTCCTTTTCCCATTTCTCTTCCAGCTCTCTTGTGAGAGCCTTTTTGATTTCCTCTAGGAGATTCTTTTGTATTGAGGAGCAGCTCATATCCCTCTAAGGGGGTTCCTCTGGGGACAGTCTGTTTTTAGTCTCCTCAGCGTTTGAAGTCTGCTCTCTCTCCATACAAAAGCTGTCAATGGTTAGAGCCCTTTTGAATTTTTTGTTCATTTTGTCAAGAGTAGGAATCGAAGAAAACAAACTGACAAGAGAAACAATTGGTCTGTTTTGCGGGGGATGGGGCTGGATGATATTAATGGGCTTCCTTTACAGACTGGGGGTAGGGCAGCAGAGAGCCACTAACAGAACAGCAATGACTGTACTGAGTCGTGCTCTGAGGCTCTGAGAATGCACTGAATCAGGCCAGGTGGGGGTTGGGGGTGGCCGGGTTGTGAGAGACACTGGCTTTCCGGGGTTTTAATCTTCACCTCCAGTGTTTACACCCTCTCCACTGCTCCTGGCTTGCTGCCAAGACGGAGTATCCACACTGGGGTAAAAGCCTTTTTGCAGAAACTGTAGAGATCGTACCCCTCCCCCTCTGGTCTGAGCTGTGTGAGCTGCCTGTCTCACTCTGGCTGTCTGCCCTCAGTCTGAGCCCAGTCTGATTGACCCTCCCCCGAGCAAACACAGACCTTTTCTGGCGATTTTCAAGGATGTCTTCTCTTGGTGATTATTTGTGGATTTCTTTCTGGGTCAAGCATTAAGTCTGAGGCTTGTCATGAAGTAAGTTCTGAGAGAAAACGAGGAGCTCAAGCAGCTGTCTGCCTCCACGCTGCCATCTTGGCCAGAAGTCACAAGGGATAATGTTATAAAAAATTGTTCATGCATATATACTGTCAAAAAATTTATAATTATAATATTAAATTTTTTAAAAAATTAATTCATTAATTAATTAAAAAAAAAAAAAAAGCTAGAAAGATCTCTAGGAACAAAGCAAAAGCTTATGGTACTTTCTTTGGAGAATCAGGCAATCCACTCTTCCACCAGGCAATGGAAAGGAGGAAGCACCTTTTAGGACAGGATTAACACTTTTAAATAATCCCTAACATATCTGCTACGTATTTATTATACTGGTATTTATCCCTCCTACCACTGACCCTCATTCTCATTGGCTGAGGGTCTTATATTCTAAATGCAGGAATTACCCAAGAAATTGAACTTGACTAATAAGTGCATAGTTGCCCATAGTTGATTGAAATAGGGAAAAAAATGATGTCATGGGAGTGTAGCAGGAAGGAGACTTAAGTATGCCCTTGAATCAATGCTCAAAGACTTTTAGGCCTACTCAAACTCTGAAGTAGATGAAGTCTTAATTCGATTTTCACAACTGTATTGAAAGATCTCACCTCATCTCTTTCAGTAGTGAAATGAAATGATCTAAAACAGAAAAAGGAACTGAATAAGCTATCATGAAACTAAAAAAAAAAAAAATTAAAAGCTCCAGGACAAGATGCCTTTATGAGTAAATTCTATAAGTTACTGATTTATCTCTTGGTTTTGATATTAGGAATATGTTTATCTAATCTATTTTTAGTTGTAGGTTTATATTCTTGCCTTTCAGAAGACAGCAATGAATTTTAAACACTCCTTTAAAATCTTACTTATTAAATATTTTCTAATTATTGATACTTGAATTTGTGTGTGTTTGCAGTTTATTTTTTCCTTTGATCTAGAAGCTCCAGATTTATCTTTAATATTTTTTCAGAGTTGCTTTTTGGGGGGGGGGGTTGGGATGTGGAGTTCTTATAGATGGTAACTGATAGAGTCTTTTAATATTTATTTTATCCTCTGGTTCCAAAAGATCTGGGCAGTTTTTGGTTTTGGTTTTGGTTTTTATTTCTTGCAATATGCTATGCAGGTATTTTTTTTTCTTTGTTCTGGGGATTCAACTGTCCATGGTATTTAAGTGTTTTCCAGTTAAAGTTTTGTTTGTTTGTTTTTAGAAAAATATACTTTACTTTTTTTTTTTCAATCTTTTTATTTTATTTTTATATTTTGTTGTTTCATGGAGTCATTTAATTCCATCCAATCTACTTTTCAAAAAATATTGTATTGTGCCAAGATATTAACTTTTTTCACGTATTTTCCACAGCTGTATTATTATTTTTAAAAATCAATTGTTCTATTAATCTGGCATTTTTTTCTTGTCTTTGGTCAATCCTGTTTCAGTCCTAGGTACTAGAACATTCTACAGATGCTTTTGGTCAAATTCACTTCCCAGAGTCTACAGACCTCTACTTATTTCTCTGTGTAGAAGAAAGCTGGAAAAAATGACTTATTGTGATTAACTGCACTCTTGCTACCCACTCTGGGATTTCATGATAAGGATTTGATCTGGTAACTAGATCTTTGTGGAGGAGTTGTATTGGAGAAGCTGAATTGTCCTTTGTTTGCCACTATATAATCTTGATCCTACCTCTGAGTTCCTTTCATATCCAGATATCAAGCTTTTTTTTTTTTTTTTTTTAACTTCATTCTGAACACAGGATCCTTTTTTTATTGTATAGGCTTTTTCATGTGTTCCTCACTCCTTCCTTTTAGGGTGAAATCGTGTTGAACCCTTTCCTTCACCCAAGGTATCTCTAATTTTATTTCCCTTATTAAGTACCCTCCCTTCTGGAAATTAGACTAGATTGGGTCCTTTTCTTCCAAGCTACTAGAATAAAGGAGTTTTGGGTTTTATTTTGGTTTGTTTGTGTGTTTTTTGTTATTTGGAAGCCCCAAGGAACTTTATTTTACCTTGTTCCTGATATACTTGCTTCCTTTCATCAAGGGATTGGACTCAGCTTCCCATCCACCTATTAGGCTCATCATTCAAGCTAACCAACTCAATTAGAAAAGGGGCCCACCATCCACACCAAATGCCAAATAGAACAGGCAAGCCAGGCTAACTTAAATAGCAAGGCATCTAGAGGAAAGACAGGAAGCACCTTGTCCTAGGCAAGTCAAACAAACCATTACCACCACCACCACCATCACCACCACCACCACCACTACCATCACCGCCATTACCTTGACTACCATTTCCCTTCAGAATGTGATGGAAACAGTATAAGACCCCTGTGTGGGTCAGGGGACCAATGACTCAATTTAAATAAAGACAGAGGTTTCTCCAGGTAGAAGCAGAAAGTTTTATTTGAAAATCTAATAAGAGTTGGGTTTCCACCTCACCAGAGCAGACTAGTGAAGGATGGCAAAAATTTTAAAACAGAATCAGATTATATATTATACTTTTTACATAAACAAGAATCCCCTCCCCTCCATGCTCAATAATCATCCCCATTGGCAGAGATTTCTGACCTCTGGCAATTATGAATGGCTTTGTACTCTCAGTTTCCCTGAAGTCACCTAACTTAGTGTAAACTGAAACTGAGACCTCCTGTTCATGGAGCCTGGCTAGAGTTTTAGGACAGTTTCCTATTTTGATATGAGATAACTTTCACTCAACTCATATACCCTGAACCTAAGAGCCTTGAGAATGGTGATATTAAATGATAACATTAAAGGAGAAATATTAACAGCTGTTTTTATTCTATTTCACTCTAAGAAACATAGGACCTTCTCATCTAATTTGAAGTTGAAACCTTCCATATGATATTGTATCCTCCATTACAATATGAATTCCTTGAGATCAGATTGTCTTACTTTTCTCAGTGTCCCCTTGCTTAACATTGCACGTAATAAATATTTAAATCTTTCATTCATTTATTTGCTTTTCCTTTGACCTGCCATTAAGTCCAAGTTATCCTTTCCTTCTAGACTCGGATGGAGCTAATGCCCTTTTTCTCTACTTTACTTTACTTCAATGTAGCCCTTATTCTCACCTTGAGGACTGAGCCTGAGATCCCTCCCTGTCCACAGGGACTATGTTAAGATGGCTGAGTATACAGTGTTTGGATGCTGAACAAGGGTGAGGGTGCTAAGATGTGAGGCTTCCTCCTACTCAACCAACTTGGCAGGTCTCTCTAGTTTATCTCTTTTAAATTAAAGTAATACTATGATTTTTTTGTTCTCCCTAAGAATTTAAAAATATTCCACATGGATAACTTATAAAAGAAAAAATTTGAGGAAAAAGCATTCAGGATAGTGAAAAAATAAGGTCAGGAAACTTTATTGTTATATCACAAAAACCGTAACAGCTTATTATTGTTTTTTAAAAGCTGAACTGCAAACATGTTGAGTCACTCCAGTTGTGTCAGACTCCATTTGGAGTTTTCTTGGCAAAGACACTGGAGTAGTTTGCCATATTCTTCTCTTGCTTATTAAAAAGATGAGGAATTAAGACAAATAGGATTGAGCGATTCATCCAGGGTCACATGGCTAGTAAATATCTGAGGTTAGATTTGAACTCAGATCCTTCTGTCTCTCATGCTGGCATTCTGTTCACTGCACCACCTAGACACCATTAAACTTTGAACATAGCAACAAGTAAAATCAACATAAACCTCTTTAGTAATAGAGTTGCTATTCAGTGTAATGTATGGTACTACAGTTAATCAAAGACATAATCCCCCAGACAAGATTTAAGACATTTTTGCTGATGTATATTTTATAATTTGATAAATATGTTGTAATGAAAATACAGATAAAATAAATTATAAGTGTTCTAGGTAACTATATATATTGCTTTTAATAGGTACTCAGTGAGAGATATCTTTACATAATGGATAGAAAGTTGGCATCACATTCTGGAATCCCTGGGTTCAAATCTCTGACACATTCTAGCAGTATGACCACTTTCAAATTGTGATTTAGGCAAATCTAACACAATTCAGTTAGAGAGGAGTTGAAGATAACCATCAATAGAGGATGTTTCCACACCAGAGTTTTCTGCAAAGAAGTTTGGAGAGGTATAGGGCCATCATACTCTTAGAAGTATTTACAAGGAAATTTCATAGATTAAGTATATTTACTATATTGTTCCACATATCTAAAACCCACCTTCTGCAGATATCTCCCATGATACTCCTTAATTATGATGCAGATTCTTTGTTGATTAATTCCTATTTATCTTATATATATATATATATATATATATATATATATATATATATATATATATATATATATATATATATACCTTGTTCACAAATACTTATTCAGTTATTGTCTCCCTCATTAAATTATGATATTTTCCAGGGTAGTGACTATCTTTTGCCTTCCTGTGTATTCCCAGTGCCTAGTTCATAATAGGTAGTTAATAAATGCTTATGGTTTGATTTTTATAGAGTAGTGATTCACCAGACTTTATCACTAGTCTCTGATGCAAATGCCCTTTATAGAAGAGACAGTTTTCTTGGTTGTTAAATCTAAAACAACTATGTCAACCTTATGAGAATTGCATTGGTTTTCTGATTAGATCTATTCAAAGAGGAGTGACCTTTTAAAAAGAATATTAAACATAATGTTGACTGTTTCCCATTATAAATTATTAATTTAGTTTTCAGCCATTATTCTGACAAAAAGAGGGCACCTTGTCTAGGAGACAGGAGGTTCATTTTTAGCAGATAAGTACAAACCTCATTATAATTTAAATGAAACTGGCATACAGTTTACAGATAGTCTATTGCAGTTAGTCAGCATGGACTAAGCTGCCAGGACCTGATCACCTTGATAAAATTGGCAGTTGAGTTTCTAGAACTGCCAAGTTGGAAGTCTATTAAAATATCACATATCCATATGCTAAGCCTCAGTCCTCTCCTCAAATAAGGAGAACAAGTGATAGTTGACCTATCAGATCTTTAGAGAAGGGAGGGTATCATGGCTAAAGAAGAATTAGATAGCATTATAAAAAGCAAAAGGGAAAACTTTGATTATATAATTTTTTGTTTTTACTTTTAAAATTAGTTATATTATCATTATTACAATAGCTTATTATTTACAAAACATATGTATGGGTAATTTTTCAACACTGACTCTTGCAAAACTTCTCTTCCAACTTTCCCCCTCCTTCCCCCCATCCCCTCCCCTAGTTGGCAGGTAATCCAATACATGTTAAATACGTTAAAGTATATGTTAAATTCAAAATATGAATACATATTTATGCAGTTATCTTGCTGCATAAGAAAAATCAGATCTAGAAAGAAAGAAAAAAAAACCTGAGAAGGAAAACAAAAATATAAGCAAACTATAACAGAAAGAGTGGAAAGGCCATGTTATGGTCCATATCCATTTTCCATAGTTTTCTCTCTGGGTATAGCAGATTCTCCTCATTACTGAACAATTGGAACTGGTTTTTAATAATTTCATTGTTGAAGAGAGCCACATCCATCAGAATTGATCTTCATGTAATTTTGTTGTTGCCATGTATAACGATCTCCCGGTTCTGCTCATTTAATTTAGCATCAGTTCATGTAAGTCTCTTCAGGCATCTCTGAAATCATCCTACTAGTCATGTTTTACAAAACAATAATATTCCATATCATTCATATACCACAATTTATTCAGCCATTCTCCAATTGAAGGGCATTCATTCAGTTTCCAGTTTCTAGCCACTACAAAATGGCTGCCACAAACATTTTTGCACATGTGGGTCCGGGTCCCTTTCCCTTCTTTAAGATCTCTTTAGGATATAAGCCCAGTAATAACATTGCTGGATGAAAGGGTTTGCACAGTTTTATAATTTTTTGAGCATGGTACCAAATTGCTCTCCAGAATGGTTGGATTAGTTCACAATTCCACCAACAATGTATCAGTGTCCCATTTTTCCCACATCCCTTCCAATATTTGTCATTATCTTTTCCTGTTATCTTAGCCAATCTGAGAGGGATGTAATGGTATCTCAGAGTTGTCTTAATTTGCATTTCTCTGATTGATAATGATTTGAAGTACCTTTTCATATGACTAGAAATAGTCTCAGTTTCTTCATCTGAAAATATGTCCTTTGATCATTTATCAATTGGAGAATGGCTTATATATTTATATTATATTATATTATAAATTTGAGTCAATTCTCTATATATTTTGGAAATGAGGCCTTTATCAGAACCTTTGAATGTCAAAATGTTTTCCCAGTTTATTGCTTCCCTTCTAATCTTGTCTGCATTAGTTTTGTTTGTACAAAAACTTTTTAACTTAATATGATCAAAATTTTCTATTTTGTGATCAGTAATGATGTCTAGTCCTTCCTTGGTCACAAATTCCTTCCTCCTCAATAAGTCTGAGAGGTAAACTATCCTATGTTCTCCTAATTTATTTATAATTTCATTTTTTATGTCTAGATCATGAACCCATTTTGACCTTATCTTAGTATACAGTGTTAAGTGTGGGTCAGTGCCTAGTTTCTGCCTTACTAGTTTCCAATTTTTCCAGCAGTTTTTGTCAAATTGTCAAATTTTGTCACAATTATTATCCCAAAAGTTGGGGTCTTTGGGTTTGTGAAACACTAGATTGCTAGAGTTATTGACTATTTTGTCTTGTGAGCCTAACCTATTTCACTGATCAGCTAGTCTATTTTTTAGCCAGTACTAAATGATTTTGATGACTGCTGTATTATTATATAGTTTTAGATCTGGTACAGCTAGGCCACCTTCATTTGATTTTTCTTTCATTAGTTCCCTGGAAAATCTTAACCTTTTGTTCTTCCAGATGAATTTGTTTGGTTATTTTTTCTAGGTCAGTAAAATAGTTTTTTTTGGAGTTTGATTGGTATAGCACTAAATAAATAGATTAGTTTAGGTAGTATTGTCCTCTTTATTATATTACATGAAATCACATAGTTTTTGCATAAACAACTAGGATAAGATAAGCATTCGAATGGGAAAATATGTGCATCAAATATTTCTGATAAAAGTCTGATAGCCAATCTGTAGAGGAAACTAACAGGAATAGATGACTAAGATTCATTTCCAAAGAATAATTGTTTAAAAGGACATACTTTGATGTATGGTGTTAAGTGTGGGTCAATGCCTAGTCTCTGCCATACTAATTTCCAATTTTCCCAGCAGTTTTTGGCAAATAGTGAATTCTAATCCCAAAAGTTGGGGTCTTTGGGTTTGTCAAACACTAGATTGCTATAGTTATTGACTATTTTGTCCTGTGAATCTAACTTATTCCACTGATCAACTAATCTATTTCTTAGCCATTACCATTAGATCAGGTACAGCTAGGGCACCTTCATTTAATTTTTTTTTTTCATTAGTTCTATGGAAATTCTTGATCTCTTGTTCTTTCAGATGAATTTTGTTATTTTTTTCTAGGTCATTAAAACAGTTTTCTTGTAAATATATAGATTAGTTTAGGCAGTATTGTCATCTTTATTATATTTGCTCAACCTATTCAAGAGCACTTAATATATTTCCAATTGTTTAGATCTGACTTTGTGTAGAAAATGTTTTGCAGTTTTGCTCATATAGTTCCTGACTTTCCCTTGGCAGATAGATTCCCAAATATTTTATGCTATCGATAGTTATTTTGAATGAAATATCTTTGTATCTCTTGCTGTTGGATTTTGTTGGATTTATTTTGCTGAGGATTTATGTGGATTTATTTTGTATCCTGCAACTTTGCTAAAGATGGAGATTATTTCTAATAGCTTTTTAATAGATTCTCTGGGGTTCTCTAAGTATACTAACATATCATCTGCAAAGAGTGATAATTTGGTTTTCCTCATTATCTACTCTAATTCCCTTGAATTGCTTTTTCATCTCGTTGATGAAGCTAGCATTTCTAACACAATATTGAATAATAATGATGATAGTGGGCAATCTTGTTTCACTCCTGATCTTATTGGGAATGGTTCCAGTTTACTCCCATTATATATGATACTTCCTGATGGTTTTACATAAATAATATTGACTATTTAGAGGAAAATTCCATTTATTATTATGCTCTCTAGTGTTTTTAATAGGAATGGGGGTTGGATTTTATCCAATGCTTTTTCTGCATCTATTGAGATGATCATATGGTTTTTGTTGATTTGGTTATTGATATAGTCAATTATGTTAATAGTTTTCCTGATATCAAACCAGCCCTGATTTCCTGGTATAAATCTTACTTGGTGTATTATGCTGGGAATGATTTTCTGTAATTTTTTTGCTAATATTTTACTTAAGATTTTTGTATCAATGTTCATTAGGGAGATTTCTCTGTTTTTGTCCTACTTGGTTTAGCTATCAGTACCATGTCTATGTCATAAAAGGAATTTGATAGGACTTCTTCAATCTCTATTTTTTCAAATAGTTTATATAGCATTGCAATTAATTATTCTTTAAATGTTTTATAGAATTCACATGTAAATCCATCTGGTCCTGGGGATTTTTTTCTTAGGGCAAATGACTTGTTATATTTCTTTTTCTAAAATGGAACTATTTAGTCAATTTACTTCTTCCTCTGTTAATCTGTGCAACCTTTATTTTTGAAGGTATTCATCCATTTCATTAAAGTTATCAAATTTATAGGCATAAAGTTGGGCAAAGTAATTTTTTTGCTCTAATTTCCTCTTCATTAGTGGCAAGTTCTCCCTTTTCATTTTTAAGACTAAGAATTTGATTTTCCTCTTTCCTTTTTTTTACTCAAAGTTACCAAAGGCTTATCTATTTTGTTGGTTTTTTCATAGAACCAATGCTTAGTTTTATTTATTAATTCAATAGTTCTTTTTTACTTTCAATTTTATTAATATTTGTTTTTAGAATTTCAAGTTTAGTGTTTGATTGAGTGTTTTAAATTTGCTCTTTTTCTAGCTTTTTTAGTTGCAAGCTTAGTTCAAGCCTTTTCTTTCTCTATTTTATGCAAGTAGGCTTCTAGAGATATAAAATTTCCCCTTATTATCACTTTGACTGCATCCCATACATTTTTGTATGTTGTCTCATTATTGTCATTCTCTTGGGTGAAATTATTAATTGTGTCTATGATTTGCTGTTTCACACAATCACTCTTTAGAATGAAATTATTTAGTTTCCAATGATTTTTTGGTCTCTTTTTCTCCTGGCTTTTTATTGAATATAATTTTTATTTTATCATGATCTGAAAAGGACACATTTACTGTTTCTACTTTACTGCATTTGAATGTAAGGTTTTTATGTCCTAATATGTGGTCAATTTTTGTATAGGTTCCATAAACTGCTGAGAAGAAAATGTACTCCTTTCTGTCTCCATTTAGTTTTCTCCAAAGATCTATCATATCTACCTTTTCTAGTATTCTATTTACCTCTTTGACTTCTTTCTTATTTTGTGGTTTGATTTATCTAATTCTGAGAGTGCAATATTGAGATCTCCCACTTTTGTAGTTTTGCTGTCTATTTCTTCTTGCAGCTCTCTTAACTTCTCTTTTAGGAATTTAAATGCTATACCACTTGGTACACATATGTTTAGTATTGATATTGCTTTATTATCTATGCTACCCTTTAGTAAGATATAATTTCCTTCCTTATCTCTTTTAATTAGATCTATTTTTGCTTTTGCTTGATCTGAGATCAGAATTGCTACTCTTGCTTTTTTTACTTCACCTGAACCATAGTAAATTCTGCTCCAGCCTTTTACCTTTACTCTGTAAAGCTTTACTTCAAATATGTTTCCTGTAAACAACATATTGTAGGATTTTGGTTTTTAATCCATTCTGCTATCCACCTCTACTTTATGGGGAATTTACCCAATTCACATTTATGGTTAAAATTATTAATTCTGTATTTCCTGCCATATTGTTAACCCCAGATTATGCTTTTCTCTTTCTTTTTCCCCTTATCCCCCCTCCCCAGTATTAAACTTATGAGCACTATTTGCCTCAAACGGCCCTCCTTCTTTAGGATCCCTCCCTTCCTTAGAATCCCTCCCCTTTTCTTAAACCATTGTCTTATAATTTCTGTATTCCCTTCTATTTAGCCTACTCCTTCACTTCTTACTTTTCCATGAGTTGGGAGAAGTTTCTCTGCAAACTGAATATGTCTAATAGTTTCTCTTTGAGTCAATTCTGATAAAAGTAAGATACATACTATGTTTATCCTTCTCCCTTCTTTTCCTCAGATATAATAGGTTATCTTTGCCTCTTCGTGAGATGTGGTACCTCCACTTTTCCCTTTCTATCTCTAGATTCTTTTTTATATTATAATAGTAAAACCAAACTATACATGTACTTTTTATGTATATGCATAACAGAAATATATTGAGGTTTTTTTTTTTTTTTTTTTTTTTTTTACCTTTTTATGCTTCTCTTAAGTTCTATATTTGGAGGTCAAACTTTTTTTTTTTTTTTTTTTTTGGTCAAAAATAAATGGAATTCGCCTATTTCATTGAATATCCATCTTCTTCCCTGGAAAAAATAAGTTATTTTTGGCTGCATACCAAGTTCCTTAGCATTTCAGAATATCAGATTCCCAGGTCCTTTGATCCTTTAATGTGTATGCTGATAGATCCTGAGTAATCCTTATTGTGGTTCTCAGCATTTGTATTTTTTATTTTTTTTGGCTGGCTGCTTGTACTATTTTTTCCTTGGTCTGATAGTTCTGGAATTTAGCCACAATATTTCTTGGAGTTTTGATTTTGGGATCTCTTTTAATAGGTGATTGATGAATTCTTTCAATGTCTATTTTACTCTCTGTTTCCATAACATCTGGGCTATTCTCTAATGATTTCCTGAAAAATAGTGTCTGGCTCTTTTTTTCATCATGATTTTCATAGAGTCCAATAATCCTTAGATTATCTGTCCTAGATCTATTTTCCAGGTTTGTTGTTTTCTCAGGTAGGTATTTAATATTTTTAAAATTTCATTTATTTATTTATTTGGTTTTGCTTGACTGATTCTTAATGTCTCCTAGAGTCATTCATTTCCAATTTTTCAATTCTGATTTTTAATGAATTATTTTCTTCATTTATTTTTTTAATTTCTTTTTGTAATTGTCCAATTGTTTTTAAATGAGTTGTTTTGTCCTGGAATTTTTTCCATTTTGCAATTTTAGTTTTTAGGGGGCTATTTTCTTTTTCCATTTCACTAATTCTGTTTTTTACAGAATTGATTTCTTTATCCACTCTATCTTTTAATGAGTTACATGTCTTATCCAGACCTTCTTGCAAATCTTCAGTTTCCTTTCCCTATTTTTCTTCTAGCTTTTTTATTATTAATTATAGTTTTTATTTACCAGATATATGCATTGGTAATTTTACAGCATTGGCAATTGCCAAACCTTTTGCTCCAATTTTTTCCCTCCTTCTCCTCCCCCACCCCCAGATGGCAGATTGACCAATACATGTTAAATATGTTAATAGTATAAATTAAATACAATATATGTATAAATGTCTTAACAGTTGTTTTGCTGTACAAAAAGAATCAGACTTTGAAATAGTGTACAATTAGCCTGTGAAGGAAATCAAAAATGCAGGCAGACAAAAATAGAGGGACAGAGAATTCTGTGTAGTGATTCATAGTCGTCTCCCAGAGTTCTTTCACTGGGTGTACCTGGTTCAGTTCATTACTGCTGTATTGAAATTGATTTGGTTCATCTCATTGTTGAAGATGGCCACATCCATCAGAATTTATCATCATATAGTATTGTTGTTGAAGTATATCTCTTGGTTCTGCTCATTTTACTCAGCATCAGTCCAAGTAAGTATTTCCAGGCCTTTCTGAAATCATTCTGTTGGCCATTTCTTACAGAACAATAATATTCCATAATATTCATATACCACAATTTATTCAGCCATTCTCCAATTGATGGGCATCCACTTAGTTTCTAGCTTCTGGCCACTACAAAGAGGGCTGTCACAAACATTCTTGCACATACAGATCCCTTTCCTTTCTTTAAGATCTCTTTGGGATATAAGTCCAGTAGTAACACTGCTGGGTCAAAGGGTATGCACAGTTTGATAACTTTTTGAGCATAGTTCCAAATTGCTCTCCAGAATGGCTGGATGTATTCACAGTTCCACCAACAATGTATCAGTGTCCCTGTTTTCCCACATCCTCTCCAACATTCTGCATTATCTTTCCCTGTCATTCTAGCCAATCTGACAGGTGTGTAGTGGTATCTCAGAGTTGTCTTAATTTGCATTTCTCTAATTAATAATGACTTGGAGCATCTTTTCATATGGCTTCTTCTAGCTTTTTTTAAAGAGCCTTTTTTAATTCTTCTATGAGAGCCTTGTTTGATGGGGATCAAATAATTCACCATTTGGGGCTTCATCTGCAGACAATCTGCTTTTAGTCTCCTCAAGGTTTGAATTCTGCTCTCTGTCAGCATAGAAGCTATCTATAGTTAGAGCCTGCTTTGCCTTTTTACTCATTTTAACAACAACAAAAAAGATGCAGTCTGTTTTTGGTGTAATATGGGCTTACTGAGCTCCCTCAACAGACAACAGGAAGTAGCATTGAAGCAGCAGTGGGACAGCAATGGCTATGCTGGGGTATGAGTCTGCACTGGTATTAGTATCTGGCTGGGATCAGCATATATTGTCTGCACTGGTATCAGTGTTGCATGCTGATATGGTTCTGAGTCCCTCCTGGTGCTGGGTGGGTGTGGCCAGGTCCCAAGAGACTCTAGCATTTTTGGGTTGTAGTCTTTATTCCTTGTGTTTATAGCTTCTCTATTGATCTGCTGGCTTGCTGCCAGAGCAGAGCAGCTGACACTGTGGTAAAGTTCTCTCTGCAAATTTTCAGCCTGCAGAGACTACACTCCATCCTCCTCTGGTCTGTGCAGTGTGAGCTTTTTCCTGTGCTCTCACTGCCTACCTGCCTGATTCTGCACCTGGCCTAGCCCTGTTACAAACCCCGCACAGACCTTTTCTGGTGAATTTCAAGATTATCTTCTCTTGGTAATGTGTTTTACTCCCTATATTCATGGGTTCTGACAGTCAAACACTAATTCTGAGGCTGATTTTCATAAAAAAATAGTTTAAGAGTAAAGGGGACCTCAGAAAGACACATGTGTCCTCTCTGTCATCTTGGCTTCCGTCTTTGGGAAATTTTACACTAAAAGGAATTTGCAGTCTTGTTGATTGATGAATTCCCTTTAGGAAAACAAAACAGAACCCATCCATTCTTTTACATTCTGTGCTATCTTCACAAAAGTTTGCCACAAAGAGATCATTCATTGTGCCTCAGACCTTCCTCAAATTCTCCTAACATTATAAGGGAACAAGGGGAATATTCTATTTATCCATCTATCAGCAATCAGTCTGCACATGCTCACAACCATGGCATTTTATTTTTCTCTAATATTATTTAATTACATCTTTTACGCCCATGTTTCCTCAGAGTTTCTCAATAATAAGATAGTGGAAGCTGATCATCTCTATCATAGTCATTTTAGGAAATTGGTTGTAAGTGAGTTAAAAGCTTATTGCCACAGTAGTACAACATCAGGTCTGTCCTTGGATAGTGAGACAAGGACCAGAGTAATTTTTTTTCCTGATGGCTGTGACTCACCTAGGATCTAATCTTGTCAGAATCTTGTGCCTAGTAGCAGAGATAGAATTCTTGGGTGAATATTTCTTCCATCTAGTAATGCTAGTAGGAGTAATTAGGTTCCATAGTATTTTTTCCAAAGTTGAATAGGGAAGTTAGAAATAAATAGAGAAATGATGGCATCTACCAAGGATAATTTTTAATTAGGTATATGAATGAAAGCCATATTCAGATGTATATTTAGATGTGATCCCTATTTTATACTGCAAGTTTCATTTCTAATGTCATTTAGATACAGAATTTCAAAAATTACAGAGAGAAAGAGGTAGTTGTTTATCACTGACTAATCTGTGATCCTCCATTAGGCTGGAAATTAAATTTGACATTTTTGTCATCTTTATATTCATTAGTCTTAGCATTTCAAACACTAAAACCCAGAACTATAAATTCCTTATATAAATAAATTAAGAAAAGTTCACTTTGAAGTATACCAGATGCTCTGAATTCCTCTGATAATAATTGATTTCTGAAACTTGGCCATCTTAAACATCTAATAAATATTTACATTTGTTTGTAAATAGTTTTTCAAGGACAGATTGGACAAATTTAGGATAGTACATTTATTAGCAAATGAAAATAAAGAAAGAGAAATTATTTCATCAATGTACTCATGATTACAAAGATAAAAATCTGCTGAAATCATATGATAGTAAATACCTTTCTTACTGTTCTTTTTCAGAACTGATGTCCCCAATGATTTTTATTCACCAGAAGAGACAGTTGTGTCCATTTCAAGTTGGACTTTTGTGGTATATGAAAGGGCTCTGAATTTATAAAATTCCCATTTATGTCAACAAATCAACAATTAAGTCAACAATTAAATATATTTATGTTCCCAGGCTGTATGCTAAGGAATGTAGGTGCAGAGGAAAGCAAAAGACAGTTCCTGTTCTCAGAAGAATCTGATGAAGAAAAACATGGTGCTATCTCATTAAAAATAATGGTTTCTCTGCCACTGAATGTCTTCAAAAAGGGTCAAGATAATTACTTGTAAGCAGTTTTGTAGAGGGTATTCCTTAGCCAAATGCAGTTTAGCCTTGATGATTTCTAAGGCCTTTTATAGTTCTAAAATTCAGTGGATTGTTCCTGTTAACAATCATCAAAGATGATGATTGTGAGGGGTGAGGAAATAATATATATAAATTTAATATTGCCTGTTAATACCTGTAATAATATTTGTTCATTTATATTTATAGTATGTCATATGTGCATATATATTTGTGTGCATATTATATATGTACATTCTATATATGTGTATCTTTTCTATCAATTTATCATTGTATCTATCTGTATGTACTTGTTGTTTTCTCCTTTAGAATATAAATTCCTTGTCAGTAGGGACCTTTTAATTTGTATTTGTATATATCTTCCCCAGCACATAGTTGAGGTTTTTAAAAAGTTTTTTTCCAAGTCAAAAAGTACTTATTATTTGCTACTGCCAGACTATATTAGTCACTGTGAATACAAATATAGATAGGTAGATAGATATAGATATATATGTATGTGTATGTGTGTGTGTGTGTGTGTGTATGTTCTTGTCTTTTGTTCCTTAGATCATCAGTTATCCCTAGTATCTTTCTTCCTGGTTCAAAAAGTATGGCTATCTTAGTCACTTTAATTCTAAAATGTTTTCTAGAAATGGTTGTACCATTTCATCAACAATTTATTACTGTGCCTCTCATTTCATAAACCCTTCAGTAGTCAATATTGTCATTTTTTGTAATCTTTGCCATTTTGGAGAATGTGAGGAGAAACCTCAGGGTTGTTTTAAATTGCATTTCTCTTATTTATCACATTCCTTAATGAGATTATGAATACTCTGCAATTCTTTTGAAATCTGTTCATATTCTCTGACAATTTATCTACTAGGAAATGCTCTTAATTTACTTAATAAATACTTGGGTTGACTGATTAGAACAATAAATTTTTGATATTTTGCTTCTACAAAGTTGCATCTCATTTTGATCCTCAAAGTTTTTCTTGCAATTTTTAGGGAGCAGACCATCCAGAAGAATGTTCCCACTGTAATGAGAAAATATTTAAATATCAAAGAAAGAGGTGATCCATGCCAGTGTGGTAGTAAATAGGATTTATTTTAGGAGACCAGTCTAGGAAACAGAGGTATGGTGATAGATCTTTGTATCACATTCAAGTCCAGTTGAATTTTAGATTGGAACAGCATAAAGAAGGCTCATCACCAAAGAATGTCCAACAATCAAATGTATGGTTATCTAAGTTTTTATGTGGGTAGTTATGTTATATAACCATAAAACTTGGATGTAGAGTATACCAAGGTTCCCCATAAACTCCACTCCTCATAACTTGTTCACACATTTCTTTCTGATGTCTTCCACAAAGATCTTTGAGTGGTTCATAAGCAGTTTTATTGTCACAGATAAAACTGAGTTCAATAATGAAACATATTGAAGACATAATCTACAACAGCAATACAAGCACATTCAGGACAACAAATATGATCAAAATGATCAACAGAAAAACTACAGTTGTCACAACCTTTTTCTACTCCACTCCAAGGGAGGCAAAGACAAAATCTATAGCATCTGATTGAGCCTGCATATTGTGTAGTAACTTGGTAACATATTACTCACGAAGGATAAAGGTACAACAGGGGGTTTGTGTTATAGCACAGGCTTCATCATAGGTAGTGGTTAAGATGTCTACTGCCAACCTACTTTACACAGTTGTGTTAATTCTGACAGCAACTTTTGTGCCTTTAAACTATCATCAAAGACAGAAATACGTCTTTATGAAACGTGTGAGGGTTCTGCCTGGGCCATTGCCACTTCTAGTTCAGTTTTGGATGTGATGATATTCAAAAGTTGATTGTATGAATGGAAAACACATCCTATTCATTAGGCTTTGAAAAGAGGCAAGTTAGCTATATAGGTTTAGTAAATAGTGTCTGTTAAAGACTTATTCCCCTGGGCAAAAACATATCCTAATATGCATCAATCTAGCCAACCATACAAAAGCCATGGTCATAAATATTGGGTATTATTGAGGATGGCCACATTATTGTTTTTTGGGAGACTTCTGATGGAAATCAGCAAGGGAGAAATAGACAAAAACTAAGGTTGAAAGTATACTTGTTTAGTAGGTATGAATAGAAGGTATAGTAGCTGGTACTGTCATTTTACCAGATGAGGTGATCCATACATGTCTTGAGAAGGTGATAGAAGGATACATCAGCAAGGCAGGAGAATGACATATTATATCACTTATTTTCTTCTAAAGTTCCTGACTCCTTGCTATAACATGTATGTTCAAACAGGTCTGCTCCTTTAAGAATAACAAAGAGTGAGACAGGTAGGTGATGCAGTGGATAGAGCACCAGTCTTGAATTCAGGAGGACCCGAGTTCAAATCTGGCCTCAGACACTAAACCTTGTCCATAATTTTCTCATTGACTATTACAATATAGTTACATAGAAGATGATATGTCTACTCAGCACTTTGGAACCTATTGTTCCATTTAGGTATTGGGATAGAGAGGTGTTGACACAAAGGGATGACAGGCATGGATGATGCCATTTATGTTTGGCTATTTGACCACATGTGTGGTTTCAGGCCTTCACCTCACATTTCCAATTTCCTGCTCACATCTGGAGAGAAAGTATGGCTGTGCCCCTGATATGGTGTTAACAGACATTCTATTCTTTGGTTGGTGATGTGAGACTTCCATTCCTTCAAGGCATCGCAGCCCTTCCCCTGTAAAAGGGACATTCACATAGGGAAGAACAAATGTATTTTATTAAAGAAGTTGGCTACAGATTCAACAATTCATTCAATTTTGTTGCTCAGCCATAGAGACAACTAATTGAAAAAACACATTGCAACTTCTGATGGAAATCAGCAAGGGAGAAATAGACAAAAACTAAGGTTGAAAGTATACTTGTTTAGTAGGTATGAATAGAAGGTATAGTAGCTGGTACTGTCATTTTACAAGATGAGGTGATCCATACATGTCTTGAGAAGGTGATAGAAGGATACATCAGCAAGGCAGGAGAATGACATATTATATCACTTATTTTCTTCTAAAGTTCCTGACTCCTTGCTATAACATGTATGTTCAAACAGGTCTGCTCCTTTAAGAATAACAAAGAGTGAGACAGGTAGGTGATGCAGTGGATAGAGCACCAGTCTTGAATTCAGGAGGACCCGAGTTCAAATCTGGCCTCAGACACTAAACACTTTCCAGCTGTGTGACCCTGGGCAAGTCACTTAACAAGGGGAAAAAGTAACAAAAAGTACTAAATAACAAATTGAAAAGTCCTCTGACTCTAGTAGAATACACCAACCACCCCCCCCCAAGGGGGAAATGATTATTTCAGATCCCATTATAATACACCCATTCATATGTCTGCGTCTCAGTGTATCTTAAATATTAGAGCTATCTTGGCCTTAATAAAAGAAGGCACGATGGCAGTGGTGGTCAGAGGTACTACCATAATGGTCATGTATGTCAGATTGTGTTTCAAAGAGCTCATATAGGGTTGTAAGCCCAAAGGAGGCTTCATTGTTAAAACTTAGGACATGAAGTAGCTCTTCTGCCCAACCTATCATCTTGTCATAACCTATCAAGGCCTTTATCTGCCCTTCAAAATCCTGTTTTTATGTTCTACCAGCCCAGCTGCAAGGGGGTTTTAAGGGAAATGGTATTACATTTCACATTATAATCATCAGCCATTGTTGTATATCATGACCCATGAAATGAGATACTCCTATCATTGTCTGTGTTGGGTAGTTTTTCTAATTCTCATATAATTGTTACATATATCATTTACTGGGGAATATGTGTATGGATTGTCAGGGAGCAGAACATCTGGAAGGGTAGTTTTACCATAATTGAGATACCAAATAATAAAGCAATCCATGTGGTGGTAAATAGATTGATTAAAGGAGACTTATGCTGATGAGAACTAGATAAGGAGTGCCTAAATGAAATTAGGTTTAATTGAAATCTAGTGGCAGGTTTGGGGTACAGGGAGTCAAATAGAGCTCCCCTGCAACCCCTTTGGATTTGGTGCAAGGATACAGAGTTAAATGAGGTCTAATAGCGGCGCAAGAGTCCTCTGTAAAGAAATTTACAGATCCAAAAACCTAGATTGATAAAGAGGTTTATTGTGGGGTTTGGAAGTAAAGTTTAGTTAGTAAAGTTGAGAGTAAAGATAAAAGGGCACCAGAACCACAGTTCCAGTGAGCAGAAATCCTGACATGGCTGGCGTAAGGATGCCATGTTTGCGACCTCTGCAAAGAGTGGACTCCAGTGTGGCTCTTTTTATAATAGGAGGGCTTTGGATAATCTGAAGGGGCTTGTGGGTAGAGTCCCATATTGGCTTCTATCTTGAATTCCAACCAGGGTTAGAATTTGAATAGAAGTCAATGAGTTTTTAGATAAGGAGGAAACTGTTTGTGCTTGGGGTGGGGTCCCTTCCCTGAGGAATATGTAATGCTCTGTCGTCTCCAGAAGCTGCCAATTGCTCTCTGGGAGGAGATCTGCTGTCTCAACTCAATCTCTTGGCTAGATTCTTCTTTCTGTAGAGAGCCGTCCCAACTCTGACCTACTCTAGGACTGGTTCTTAGTCCAAGGAGATTTTAAGAGTTTTGGGGTTTCCTCAGCAATGTGAAAGGTCAATCCTGGACAACAGCAGGACAACAATAGAGTTCCACACTGCACCCAGACTTATTCAAATTTTATATAAGGACAGGATAAAGAAGGCTTGGTGCCAAAGAATTGTCTCATGTAAGTTTTTACATAGGCAATTATGTTAGAGCTATATTACTGTTACATATATAGCTCACAGGAGTGGGCTTTTGTAAAAATACACTTAAGCATGTTTGCCTTTATAATATCAGAGAAGAAATTGGTCTCTAGATTTTCCTTTTTCACGTAGGCTATTTTGGAGGTTTTGGGGAGTCAGGAGAAACAGCATAGAAGAGAAAACATGGTTCAGTGGATAGAATTTCCAACTTGGAGGCAAGAAGACCTGAGTTCAAATTCTTTCTTAGACATTTAACTGGCTATACAGACAGATCACTTTATTTCTGTCTGCCTCAGTTTCCTTATCAGTTTTCCTTATAAATGAAGATAATAATATCATCTAATCCCAGGGGTGTAATGAGGATAAGATGAGATATTTGCAGTGTTTTCTAAATGTTAAAGTGCTACATAAATGCTAGTTATCATCGTCACCGTCATCATCAAAGTGACCTTCCAAGTATTTAAAGGTGAAACTCAGAATGTCCCAAGATAATAAACGTCTGATTGTGTAAATAAGTTTAAAGTTGTCATTCACAGGTACACATATAGAAAGGCACATGTGAAATCCATTATCAATCAAAATCAAGAAAATGAAAAAAATATATATAACTTTTCACTTTTTTCTCACCCTAAGAATTTTTTGTTCTTTTTTCTTGAGGTAAACTCACTGGCCTAATATAAATTCTTTTATAGAAAATTCTCTGATTGTTGGTTGCATGAAACACATGTAATAATAGAAACTGTCAGAATGATATAGCATTGACCTGCAATAAAAGTCTTATTGCCTTTGACTCAGAGAACTGAAAGGAAACAATGGTGCTGGTATTCATTTTGTTATCCTTTTTTTTTTTTTTTTTTTAAAACAAAACATTAATTAAACTGAAATGCATTAAAATAAATTCAGCAACAATTCTACAAAAGTCTTTGTTTCCATAGCTTTATGATGAAAGTTTTATTGCAAAAATATAATTATGATAATAAAACACATAACAAGCACTGGTGTAAGAAAGCCATAGCCCAGTTATTTTATTTCCATTTGAGCTTTCATGCTATTTACAACATTTTGCCTACTATTCAGAAAAGTTTACAAAGGGGATTTCAGTTTAGTACCATGCTTTTTGTAGATTGTAGTAGTGCTAAGTGCTCTGGAGGCAACTGAAGTGTAGCTTAGAGGCAACTGAATTCTAGCTTTCCTCAATCCATTACTATTCTCTTCTTTTTGTGATTGCATGATATTATATGGTCTGTTTATAAATTAGAATTTTCCTAGATTATGCTGGCTGTAAGCTCCAGTACTTCTTTTTCAGAATCAGATGATAACCAAAGTAACTTTAAGGTCTACCAAGTAAGTTTTCCACAATATCATGAATTAGGTAAGACATATTGTTCCCATTTTATAGATGAGGGAAAGAAGGTAAAGAAAACTGAATTGACTTTCCCTTTATCTTAAATAAAGGGTTAAATTCTATAAATAGACAAATTATTTTTCTGGCTTATTTTTTACTTTTAACCTTGTAATATTCTGTTTCAGGATATAGCCCCTCCTCATTTCCTGTCCAGCTGAGCCACCATAAGATTATTCAAATATTTCAGGCATCTTTTAAGTAGGCATTTGGAAAATATGGATTTGGATTATGTCAGATTACTTTACTCTCACATACAAAAGCAAACATTTGTTATTTAGGAACAATCTGAGTTTCCTCAATTGAAAAATGAGAGAATTTGATTTGATTTTTAAGGTTTGCTCCTCCACCAAAACCACCATGACTCTAAGTCTCTACAGTTTTTTAAAAAGTTGGAGGAACACAGAGATGATGATGATGATTGGCATTTATATATACTTATCATGCATTTTAAAAGGAGAGAAAAAAACTTGGAAATAAATATTATAAAGATCAGCAGTCATGTGGAAGCTTATTAATCAATAAGCAAGCATTTGTTAGTTATTTATTAGCCTCTAGGAATATGTAGATCAAAATAAAATATTCCATACCTCAAAGAATTTTGTCAAATTATTAACAATAAAATAAATGCAAATTGTACCAGTGAAGTTTCATCTCACACCCAGGAAATTGATAAACATGACATTAGATAAAAATAAAAAATGTTGAAGAAGCTCTGGAAAAATCATTATTAATTCACTATAGGTGGATTTTTAAATTGGTCTAGTCATTTCAAATAAAATTTTGGACATATATCACAAATAGATCAATGACAAAAAAGAAAGGTCCCACATATGCCTATTCACAGTTGCACTTTTTGTGGTAGCAGAACAATGTAAAAAAGGGGGTTTCAATCAGTTGGGGAAGAACAAATTGTGATATATGAATGTAATAGAATTTTGTTATTCAATAAGGGAAATTAAATTAAGTATTCAGAGGAAAATGGGAAGAATTGAATGTACTGATATGGAGTAAAGTAAGCAGAATAAGGAGAATAATGGCTATAGTAATAGAACTGAAAGGGGCACTAAACCAAAGTCAAATGCTGTGTAATTATAGTGACTAATTGTAGTTTTATAAGTATTCTATTCTGTTAGACACAAACACTGTACTGGACGATTTTGGTTATAACTGTTTTTCTTTATCACATGGAAAGTCTGATTGATGACATGATGACAACTGAGCATTAATCCAAATCTTCCAGACTCCAGGGCTATTTCTTTATGTATTCTACTATTGGGCCTCTCTTAGCATGCAGGTTTTCTTAGCATGATATTTAATTTCCACTATTCATTAAATAAAACTATATAGCATGTTGGTAAGTGCATTAGATTTATAGGCATGACAAATTTAAACCCTAGCTGCCACCTTGGAAAAACTACTATTTTCATTTCCATTGAAAACAAAGGTTTAGGGTTTTTTTTTTCTTTAAGTTTATTAATTTATTTAAAACTTAAATACAAAAATATAAAAGAAAACCTAAAAGAAAATAGAAAAAGGAAAAAAATTGCAATTTTTTCTTTTGATTAAATCTCTTAGCTTTAACTTTGTCTGAGATTACCCCTGCTACTTTTTCTAATAAATTCTATTCCTGATCATCATTATTGTATTTGTGTATATCTATTTCCTATTTATACTAACTCCTCTGCTTTACTTTTACCATCTCTCTACCTAGCCCAACCATTACTTAACCCACCTGACCTACAAAGACCCTTCCTTATCCTTTCCTCCTTCCCTTTTCCTTCCTTTTTATCCCATTCTGTTGATTTACACTCCCTTCTGGAATCCCACCCACTTATTGTATTCTCTTTACATCTGATTTCCTTATAAATTTAGGAGACTTTTATACCTTTCTATATATATTCCCAACAGGAGTAGAATTTCAGAACTACTAGTCTTCCTTTTTCATCTTAATTCCTGTGATAGTTCTCATCCTTGTACTTTTTTCATATAACATAGTTACTCTTTTTATCTTTTCCTATACTGATTTACTTTTTACTATAACATTTACTGAGGTTTCTCTTCTTCATGCTAAATATCACCAGTTACTTCGACTGATTTTTATATTTCATGGACTCAAGACTTTTCAATATCCTGATTATTTTTCTCTGAATGTTGTGTAATTTTTCAATGTAATTTTTAAATTATGGGACCCTGAACAAAATACAATATTTGATTTGACCACAGCAGTTAGCAGAGAAATTCCTACTTCCTCATTCTGGGAAGTTTTTAGTTCATGTTTTAGAAAGAGCATTAAAAAACTGGAGTATACCTAAGAATGACAATTGAGTTAGTGAAGAGAAACCTGAGTTCATGTCAAACAACAACTGGTTGAACAAACTAAAGTCTTAAAAATTCTTTTCATTTAAAACAATTTCAATCAGTATGTATTTTTATTGACCTACTACTCCTGCTACTTCTCTTATTGAACATTTTAAAAAAATCTCACAATTTAGGTCTATATAGTGTAGTAAAATAACTTCCACATTAGCTGATTAATTCATATTCAGAGGTCCCTCAAGCCCTCACTCAGAAATGATTCACTCATACTATGCGCTGAATTCTAATAAATTTAGTTATTTGGTTATCAATCTTGAACAAATGAGAATTGGTAGAAATCAGGAAAAAGTGCAGAGTTTCAAGTAGGATGCAGAAATAATATCTGATTGAAAAGGAGAAGTTAGAAAACTAACAAAATAGGTGGACACAAGAATTTAAAAAGTGCAGTATTTGGGGGCTATTTAGAATGGAGACAAATAGTTCATTAGGTCATCAGTATAATGGCTGTTTCAATAAGAAAAGATCAAATTGTATTCAGTACACTCTAAGATGGAAGAAAAATATTTCATAGATGTTAGAAAGATATTCTTCCCAGGGGATTGAGATGATATAAATTTAATTTTTCCCTTATCTTCACTATTATGGAATGTCAATTCAGCTAATACTTTTGATAATTTATTAGAATATTAGTATTAGAATAGTATATCTATAGCAACTTTTATTATAGTTTTCTATTTTGTATTAAGGAATCCAGAATATCTGTCATGGCACCAAATCTGCTTTAAAGATGATTGACAATTCAACCTTCTTACTTAAAGTCATTATGGAGAAAGAGAAGGCTAAACTTTAGAGTTGGGCTTACTTTACCAAAGAATAATTTTCAAAAAGTTTTTTATACTTTCACACAAATTATTAATTAAGAAAATTTACATTGTAGACAAAACTAGATACAAAATATCATAAAATAACAAGAACATCAAAGTAAGCACAGCTGACTTAATTTCCTTGAATTATTTATATTCTTGTTACAGCAATATCTAGCATAGTTTTGATAGTCTTTTTGAAGCTTAGAAAAGCATTTGAATTTCTGAGCCCATCTATTGCTCAATTAATTAGAATTTTTAAAATCTTTACATTTTCCCCATTTGAAGATAGCTTTATCTTTTCATCTTAATCACATGTAAGTCGTCAGGTTCAGATGATTCATTCATTATAAACCTATTTAGTTCCATTGCTACTGTCAGAGAAGTTTGATATCTGAGGTAGAAGGATGTAGTTGAAATCATTAAAATTGTTCTATTAGGTCTGGGCCTAAAAGTACCAGATTGACTAATAATAGGAAAAATGGGACAAAACACCCTTAGTTCTATTGAAGAAAAACACATACACACATATATTAGCATATGTGTGTGTATGTATGTATATGTGTATGGATATGGATACAAACACCATACATATATCCCTTAAATAATATACAAATATGTATGTGTATATAATGTATGTATGCATGTATTTTACAACAAAGGGATACAACAAAACCGAAGAAGCAACAAGGCAAAAACATTTTAATTCAAAGAGGAACAGCTAAAGAGAAGCAAAGTTCAAAAGATACTACCCTTACCTTCCTTTGGCCATTCTTTCAATCCTTTAAGCAATATATAACCATCTGGATGCCTACTATTTGAAGGTATAAAGGCAGCACAGTTCTGAGCAGTTCTTTAGCATTTCCCCCATAGGATGGAACACTGACTTAATAGCAAGCTTAAAATTAAACACTTTACTTGCTTTCAAAATAGGATCAAATTACAGTAATAGTGTCAAGAAGTTTCATCTCATATAACAAATTCCATTGGTTACAGCTTAAAGCAGGATTCAGCTGTTTTTCATAGTACCATTAAAGTTTCAATAAATGACAGTCACTGAAAGCAGCCATACTTTAAACACATTAAGCTTATATAGTATATTTCTAAAAATTTCCACCTCTTCATCTCTTTATATCAGATTATTATGCTAATGCCAATTATTATAAATTAATAAAAGAATCCCATAATCTGGGATTTTCCATGAAAAGTGGATGTGTGACAGTCTACTCAAAATCAGAGAGGCACTAGTTACAGTTAAGCTATATGCCTCTACATTCAAAAAAATTAACTGCTATCCAGATAGAATCCAAGGTTGAACAATCTTTGGTAAGATCCTTTCCAAAGCAAATTATAGATTTGAAGTAGAAAGTTGGAGGCTAGGCACAGAAAACTTTGTATATGACAAGAAAAAACTTATCAGGTGTGAATACATCTTCTGTTTCATTACTCTACCCTCTTTTCAGCATACTCTTAACAAATTATCATGGAACTACAACCTTCCCAAATGGAAGAGAAAGAGGGCAGCTGTCTTTATAAGCCATTTCCTTGTCATGCTGGTTTTAAGTTAGAATTCACAAAGACTCCTATTTCACACATATTCTTGTAACTTCCTCATTCCTAGAGATAACTGGTAAGGCTTATGACCTTTTCAGGGTTAGAAATTAATTTTTCCTAATATAATAAAGTTAACTTTTATGTAGGTATCTTCCAGAAGAGTTAATAGGACTATAGGTGACAACTCACATGATGACAGAGAAGCTTAGAGTGAGTCATTTTGGTGGCTGACATTCTTAATTGAATCTGGAGGTGTAACAGCAAGTTTGTAGTGTGAAGCATTAATACAGGTGGCTGGCTGGGGATTGTGAGTAGAACAGGTTTCTTTAACTAGTTTGTAGACAGAATTTACAAATCTGGCTATAGCAATGCAGGGTTCCATGATTAAGATGGATGATGCCATAAGAGGTGAATTGAGGAAGTCTCTTTGGATGTGATAAAAGGGCCTGATACTTTTGGGTACAGACTAAATGTTTTAAACAAAAGCACAAAACATCTTTTTGTTAGTGTCTAAAAGAGCATGCTCAGCAATTAACTGGAAAGAACAGAGAAAAGGGCAACAGGGAGTCACAATTTGTTCCTTAAGTTTCAGTTTCCTGGAGAAAAGATGGGAAAAAAAAGGGAGAAGAATAATAAGGAAAAGAGAAGAGTACTAGGTCCTGACTGAAGAGAAAATTAGATCAGCTTTCTTAGCAATGTGAAAGGGATATGGCAATTATTGTCTTGAAACAAAGAAGAGATTTATGTCTCAAATTGCAAGATTACAAGATCAGGGAAACAAGGACACTACTACAACTTTATGATAGACATTAACAATGAGAATATTAGCTACATACTACATAATGATAGACTTTTTGAGACCAAAAAAACTTTGTAGTTTGTGATACAAGTCTTGGCTCTATAGAGAGTGACTCTCCCATAGCTCTTTAATTGCTTGTTCTATTTCTTTTTCTGAAATGGGACTATTTAAGCAGTTTAGTTCCTCCTCTGTTAATCTAGGAAGCCTATATTTTTGGAGGAAGTCATCCATTTTACTTAAGTTATCAAATTTATTGGTTTAAAGTTGGGCAAAATAATTCCTTATTATTGCTCTAATTTCCTTTTTATTGGTGGAAAGATACCCCTTTTCATTTGTAAGACTAACAATTTGATTTTCCTCTTTCCTTTTTCTGATCAGATTTACCAAAGGTTTATCTATTTTATTGGCTTTTTCATATAGCAAACTCTTAGTTTTATTTATTAATTCAATAGGGTTTTTACTTTCAATATGACTGATTTCTCCTTCAAAGTTTAGAATTTCAAATTTAGTTTTTGGTTGGGGTTTTTTAATTTCATCTTTTTCTGACTTTTTGAATTGCAGGCCCAATTTATTGATCTTCTCTTTCTCTATTTTATTCAAGTAAGCCTCGAAAGATATAAAATTTCCCCTTATTACCGCTTTTGCTGCATGCCACAAATTTTGGTATGAATTCTCATCATTGTCATTATTTTTGGTGAAATTATCAATTGTTTTTATAATTTGCTGTTTCACCCAATCATTCTTTAAGATGAGATTATTTAGTTTCTAATTACTTTTTGGTCTATTTTCCCCTAACTTCTTGTTGAATGTAGTTTTGATTGCATTGTAATCTGAGAAGAAAGCCTTTACTATTTCTGATTTCCTGCATTTAATTTTGAGATCTTTATGTCCTAATATATGGTCAATCTTTGTATAGGTTCTATGAACTGCAGGGAAGAAAGTATACTCCTTTCCATTCAGTTTTCTCCAAAGATCTGTCATACCTATTTTTTCTAATGTTTTATTTACCTCTTTAAATTCTTTCTTATTTGTTTTGTGGTTTGATTTATCTAATTCTGAGAGTGCAAGGTTGAGATCTTCCACTATTATAGTTTTGCTGTCTATTTCTTCTTGCAACTCGCTTAACTTCTTCTTTAGGAAGTTAGATGCTATACCACTTGGTGCATTTATGATATGGCTTCATTGTTTATGCTACCTTTTAGCAGGATATAGTTTCCTTCCTTATCTCTTTTAATTAGATCAATTTCTGCTTTTGCTTGATCTGAGATAAGGATGGCCATCCCTGTTTTTTTTTTTTTTTTTTTTTTTTTTTTTACTTCACCTGAAGCATAATAGATTCTGCGCCAGCCTTTTACCTTTACTCTCTATGTATCTCCCAGCTTTAAATGTGATTCCTGTAAACAACATATTTTAGGGTTCTGACTTTTGATCCTGTCTGCTATCTGCCTCCCCTTAATGGGAGAGTAAATCCCATTTACATTTACAGTTAAAATTACTAATTCTTTATTTCCTGCCATCATATTATCCCCTGATTATGCTTTTTTCCCCTTGTGTCCCCTAAACCCCTTCCCCAATATCGAATTTGTGGAACCTTGTGTAATGAAACCTTCCCTTTTTAGTATCCCTCCCCCGTCCTTTTAAGTCCCTTCTCCTTTCTTGTATCCTTCCCTTATTCCTCTTTTCCTTTTCCCTTTTCCTCCCCCCCCTTTTAATGAGATGAGAGAATTCTCTGAAAAAAAATATGTCAATTATTTACTCTTTAAACCTGCTCTGATGAGAGTAAGATTCACACAATGTTCCTCCTCCTCTCTAAATTCCCTCAGATGTGATAAATTTTCTTTGCTTCTTCCTGGAATGTAGTTTCCCTCCTTTTATCTCTCCTTTCCCATTTTCTGATACTATCTCCTTTCCCTTACTACTTCCCTTTTTTATATTATATCAATAAAATCAAATTATACATGTGGACTTTCTGTATATCCACAACAGAAATACAGTTCTCAAGAGTTCTTTTTACCTTTTTCTGCTTCTCTTGAGTATTGTGGATGGAGATCAAATTTTTTGTTTGTCTGTTTTTTTTTCCTTAGAAACAAATGGAATTCCTCTGTTTTATTAAATGTCCATCTTCTTCCATAGAAGAAAATGCTAAATTTATCTGGTTAGTTTATTCTTTGTTGCATTCCAAGTTCTTTTGGCTTTTGAAATATCAGATTCCAGGCCATTCAATCTTTTAATGTGGAGGCAGCCAGATTTTGAGTGATCCTTATTGTGGCACCTTGATATTTGAATTGTTTTTTCCTAGCTGCTTGCAGTATTTTTTCCTTAGTCTGGTAGTCCTGCATCTTAGTCACAATGTTCTGTGGAGGTTTTTTTTTTTTAGGGTCTTTTTCAGAAGGTGTTCGATGAATTCTTTCAATGCCTATTTTCCCTTCTGTTTCTAATATCTCTAGACAATTCTCTTTGATGGTTTCCTGTAAAATAGAATCTAGGCTCTTTTTTTCATCATAATTTTTGGGAAGTCCAATGATCCTCAGATTATCTCTCTTAGATCTATTTTCCAGATCTGTCAATTTTGCCAGCAAATATTTGACGTTATTCTCCAGCTTTTCACTTTTTTTTCTTTTGTTTGTTTGTTTTGTTTGACTGATTCTTAGTGTCTCAATGAATCATTCATTTCTATTTGTTCAGTCCTAATTTTTAATGAGTTATTTTCTTCATTCACATTTTTTAGTTCTTTTTGCATATGTCCAAGAGTTTTTATATGAATTATTTTGCTCTGTGGAATTTTTCCCCATTTCACTATTTTTTTTAGTGAGTTATTTTCTTTTTACAATTCACAAATGCTACTTTCTTGAGATTTTTTTTTTATCTTTTCCAATTTAGAAATCCTATTTTCCTGTGATTTTTTAACCTTTTCTAATTCACAAATTTTATTTCCTTGCACTTCTGGTGAATTCTTTATTTTTTTCCAATTCAAATTTCAGGACATTGTTAGTGTCTAGCATAGCTTCTCTTTCCTTTCCCCATTTTTCTTCTAACTGTCTTAATTTTTTAATAGTCTCTTCTATGAGAGAGTTATGTGATGGGGGTCAGGCATCATTCCCCTTTAGGATATTATCTGGAGGCTGTCTGTTATTAGCCTCCTCAGGATTGGATACCCGTTCTTTCTCTGTATCGAAGGTATGAATAGTTCTTTTCAATTTTCTACTCATTGTTAAAATTCTTTGGGGAGTCTGCCCTTAGATAGGAAATTTACCAGCTTTCTCCCAGATACTTTTGTAAAAGTCTTAAGAGAGTGCAGAGGGAGAGAGTTCCCCTCCGTCTCCCCAAAATGCCTCTGAGGTGGTTAGCACGGTACTTTGCAGGGAGTGCCCAGTGAGGAACCCCTGCTGTGTGGCCTAGCAACTGCTCTGAGGCTAGAGGCTGAACAGTGAAAGCTTCACAACCCCAGGCCAAAGCCCCCTATAGGGCCATGGATATTAGCAGCTGACCCAAGAAAATCCCCTGTGCTCAAACTGGAAGTCTCTGCTGGAGAAGCACAGTTGCTGCTGCAGGAGTTACGCTGCTGGGGGAATTCCACTATCTCAGGCTGAGCCCCACAATATGTGGATTAGAGGCTGCACTCGGCTGTGTTCCCAGCTCTTCAGGTTCTTAACTGCCCCAAGGAAAAGCCCTGGACAGCAGAAGCTCCCATGCTGGGATCAGTGTTGGGTGACTTCCAGTTTGGGGTAGTTATAGGATCTGACTTTTTTTTTTTTTTTAAAGTGGCTTTGATTTCTCTTCTGCTCTGCTGTTTTACAAGCAGAGTAGAGCTATCAGCCTATGCCAGATTCCTCTTTCTCAGTAGCTTCTCTGATCCCAGAGTTTTCCCTAGCCCGTTTGGCACAATGTGCTAGCCCCTAGTCCAAACTTGTGTGCTGGTCTTTTTTCTTCCTCCCCTCAGAACAATCTTTTCTATTGAAATTGCAGATTCTCTTCGGTTGGTAAGTTGTGCTTCTAATTCTTGTGGTTTTTACCAGTCCAGCATTATTTTTGAGGCTGATTTAACTAGTTGGTATTGAGGGTAAAAAGGAACTTAGAAATTCATGTGTATCTTCTCTGCCATCTTGGCTCCACCCCCATTGTTGTTAATTATTTCTAATAACTTTTTATTAGAATCTCTGGGGTTCTCTAAGAATACCATCATATCATCTGCAAAGAGTGATAGTTTGATTTCCTCATTACCTACTCTAATTCCTTTAAACTCTTTCTCGACTAATATTAAAAAGGTGATAGTGGGCAACCTTGTTTCACTCCTCATCTTACTGGGAAAGGTTCCAGTTAATCCCCATTACACATGATGCTTACTAATGGTTTTAAATATATGCTCCTGACTGTTTTAAGGAATAGTCCATTTATTCCTATACTCTCAAGTGTTTTTAGTAGGAATAGATGTTGTATTTTATCAAATGCTTTTTCTGCATCTATTGAGATGATCATATGGTTTTTGTTAATTTGATTATTAATATGTCAATTATACTAATAGTTTTCCTAATATTAAACCAGCCTTGCATTCTTGTTATAAATCCTACTTGATCATAATGTGTTATCCTGGGGAAAATTATCTGAATTCTTTTTGCTAATATCTTATTTATGATTTTAGCATCAATGTTCATTAAGGAGATTGGTCTATAGTTTTCTTTCTCAGTTTTCAACCTACCTGGTTTAGGTATCAGTACCATGTCTGTGTCATAAAAGGAATTTAGTAGGACTCCTTCATTCCCTATTTTTTCAAATAGTTTATATAGCATTGCAGTTAATTATTCTTTAAATGTTTTGTATTATTCACATGTAAATCCATCTGGTCCTGGGGATTTTTTTTTAAGGAATTGGTTAATAGCTTGTTTTATTTCTTTTTCTGAAATAGGATTATTTAAGCAATTTACTTCCTCCTCTGTTAATCTGGGAAGCCTATATTTTTGGAGGTAGTCATCCATTTCATTTAAGTTTTCAAATTTATTGGCATAAAGTTGGGCAAAGTAACTCCTTATTATTGCTCTAATTTCCTTTTTATTGGTGGAAAGAAACCCCTTTTCATTTGTAAGACCAACAATTTGATTTTCCTATTTCCTTTTTCTGATAAGATTTACCAAAGGTTTATCTATTTTATTTTTTTTTCCAGAAAACCAACTCTTAGTTTTATTTATTACTTCAACAGTTTTTTTTTTTTTACTTTCAATATTCTTAATTTTTCCTTTTACTTTTAGAATTTCAAATTTATTATTTGTTTAGGGTTTTTAAATTTGTTCTTTTTCTAGCTTTTTAAGTTTCAAGCCCAATTCATTGATCTTCTCTTTCTCTATTTTATTCAAGTAAGCCTCTAAAGATATAAACTTTTCCCTTATTACCACTTTAGCTGCATCCCACAAATCTTGGTATGATGTCTCATCATTATCATTATCTTGGGTGAAATTATTAATTGTGTCTATAATTTGCTGTTTCACCTAATCATTCTTTAAGATGAGATTATTTAGTTTCCAATTACTTTTTGGTCTATTTACCCCTAACTTCTTGTTGAATGCAGTTTTGATTGCATTGTGATCTGAGAAGAAAACATTTACTATTTCTGGTTTCCTGTATTTAATTTTGACATCTTTATGTACTAATATATGGTCACTTTTTGTTTAGGTTCTATGAACTGCTAAGAAGAAAGTATACTCCTTTCTATCACCATTCAGTTTTTTCCAAAGATCTGTCATACCTAATTTTTCTAATATTCCATTTACCTCCTTAATTTCTTTCTTATTTGTTTTGCGGTTTGATTTATCTAATTCTGAGAGTGCAAGTTTGAGATCTCCCACTATTATAGTTTTGCTGTCCTTTTCTTCTTCCAATTCTCTTAACTTCTCCTTTAGGAAGTTAGATGCTATACAACTTGGTGTATATATGTTTAATATTGATATGACTTCATTGTCTATGCTACCCTTTAGCAAGATATAGTTTCCTTACTTATCTCTTTTAATTAGATCAATTTTTGCTTTTGGCCCTTGTACAGTTTTTGTGAAGGCCTCACCCTTGTTGTTTTTACCTGGGCGAAAAGCCCATGCTTTGATAGCAGCAGCAGCAATTTGCTCATATGCTCCTAAGGGGTAATTAATCTGTACTGAAATGTCTATATAAGAATCCAGACCTGTTAGTTGGTCATAGGTGATTGGAGTATTAACTCCACTATGACTATTTTGTTGGGCTTGCATCGTACAGAGCTCACTATATTCAGAAAGCCACAACAAGTTTTGTCCAGGTTCTAAGCATGTCCTTGCTATAGATTTCCAGTCCCTAGAGGTTAAGACTTCATAAGCCAAATTCTGCAATAGCATCTTAATATAAGCTGATGTAGCCCCATAAAAAGTGTAAGCCTTTTTCAGATCTTTGAGGATTTCTATGTCAAAAAGAGTGCTTGTATCTTCTACTTTCTTGACCTGAAGTGTTAAACTGTTGAATTACCGGATACATATTAATTTTCAAATTAGGCAAATTCTATCCTTATTCTGCCTTTTTTGCAATCTAATCATAGGAGCAGGTGATTGCTGGGGGGGAGATGTTGGTGATATCACTGCCCCTCTCACTACTCCTCCTCCCTCCATCCAGGAATGTGAAGTTGATGGGGGCTTGTCAAGAACCAGTTTCAGTTTAGGCTGGGTTGAAGCTGCCTGGTCAGAGTGAGAATCATCATGCCCTTCACCGCCCTTCACCATGCCCTTCATCCTCACTTAACTCTACATGCTCCTAGTTATATTGCTATTAATCTGTTCATTGTCTTCCTCACTTCCTCATCTGGCTGTTCTTAAAATTTTTCTTTTTTCTATAACTTGCCGGATTCTTTCAGGCCAATTGTTTTATGTTGTATATATAGAATGTTTCCTTGGAAATTGAATTAGGACCTTTATCATTGAAGTTTTCACATAGTTGTTCTCCCACCAGCTTCCAATTAGTTAGCTCTATTTCTTCTTCCTTTAATAGTCAAGGGGATGTTTGTTCTAATGTACCCAAGGGTCTAATGATCTGAAACCAAGTTGTAATTAAACTTTGTCCCTTGATCATCTTAAGCATGCTTTCTATAGCACCCCCCTCGGGGTGGGGATGACAGTGGGGCTGGGGCTGGGGGAGAATCTTTTCCTAATATTTGCCCCATTTCATCTAGAAAAGGTTACTAGTTTAGCCCTTAACAAAGTAAGTTCCCTGTTTGTCTATTAAAATACTCACCCTATTTTTTGGTCTCCAAGGGCTTCTTCAGTGAAATTAGGACCATTGGCCCTGTTGGGCACCAAATATGATGATCGTGTTAGCACCCTGGATACCTTAGTATTAGCCAGAGTAAGAATAAGCAAAAGTCTTTATTCTTGGCCTTTAGCAGTAAAGTGAAAAGAATGGATGTGTACGATTTGTGCAACCTCACCTCCTTGTCTTCTGCTCAGAAGTGAGTCCGACTAGTTTCACTCCACCTCCTAGTACCTACCACAATTCTTTGTATATACCAAATGACTGGGCCAGCACAGGATAGTGGGAAGGGCCATTTTCCAATCATATTCTTATAGAGTATTGTCTAATTGGTAATTAGCCTCAAGTGCTTGATTGTCTGACCTCAGTGCATTGACTCAAGAGTTTCAGCCCTTTAACTAAACATGCATGCTTAATTTTTTTATTATTAAAACTTTTTATTTTCAAAACATATGCATGGATAATTTTTCAACATTGATCCTTACGTAATCTTGTGTTCCAAATTTTCCTTTTTTCCCCCCCATCCCCTCCCCTAGATGGCAAGTAATCCAATGTATGTAAACATATTTGTACAATTATCTTGCTGCACAAAAAAGATCAGATCAGAAAGGAAAAAAATAAATAAGAAAACAAAATTAAAATGAACAACAAAAAGAGTGAGAATGTTATGTTATGATCCACACTTAGTTTCTGGGTGTAGATGGCTCTCTTCATCACAAGATCATTGAAACTGGCTCAATCATTGTTGGTAATAGACACATCCATCAGAATTGATCGTCATATAATATTGTTGTTGCCATGTACAATGATCTCCTGGGTCTGTTTACTTCACTTAGTATCAGTTCATATAAGTCTCCCCAGATCTCTTTGAAATCATCCTGGCTGATCATTTCTTTTAGAACAATACTATTCTGTAACATTCATATACCATTACATATTCAGCCATTCTCCAACTAATGGGCATCCACTCATTTTCCAGTTTTTTGCCACTACAAAAAGAGCTGCCACAAACATTTTTGCACATGTGGGTCCCTTTTCCTCTTTTATGATCTCTTTGTCCATTTAGAAACATTGCTGGATCAAATATATATGCATTTGGGTATAGTTCCAAATTGCTCTCCAGAATGGTTGAATCAGTTCACAACTCCACTAACAATGAATTCATGTCCAAGTTTTTTCACATACACTCCAACATTTGTCATTGTTGTTTCCTGTCATGTTAGCCAATCTGAAAAGTGTGTATTGATGCCTCAGAGTTGTCTTAATTTGCCTTTCTCTGATCAATAGTAATTTAGAGCAACTTTTCATATGACTAGAAATTGTTTCAATTTTTTTATTTGAAAATTGTTTGCTTTGACAAATTGGCTTGAATTCTTATAAATTTAAGTCAATTCTTTATATATTTTAGAAATGAGGCCTTTATCAGAACCCTTGAATGTTAATCCCCCCCCCAGTTTATTGCTTCCCTTCTAATCTTGTCTGCATTGCTTTTTTTTGGTACAAACATTTCTTAATATAATCAAAATTATCTATTTCATATTCAATAATGTACTCTAGTTCTTCTTTGACCATAAATTCCTTCTTTCTCCAGAAATCTGAGAGGTAAACTATGTTTTGTTTTTCTAATTTGCTTATAATATCACTCTGTCTAAATCATGAACCTATTTCATTTTTATATCAGTATAGGGTGTTGGGCGTTATTCAGTGCCTAGTTTATGCCATGCTAATTTCCAAATTTCCAAGCAGTTTTTGTCAAATAATGAGTTCTTATCCCCAAAACTGGGGTCTTTGGGTTTGTCAAACACTAGATTGCTATAGTCATTGACTATTTTGTCCTGTGAACCTCACCTATTCTCTATTGACTACTTTATTTCTTAGCCAGTAGCAAATGGTAAAGTATCAGCTGCTTTAGGTTGCCCTGGGGATGGTGCCAATGATAGGCATGTTATTCATGTTATTCTCTTGTTATTCTGGGGTTCAGAGGATCACAATTTGCCTTCTGTATTTGATTTGGATGTCTCACTGCTAATCTGCATCCACTAGCTGGTATCCAGAACAGAGTAACCATTGCAGCTCTATTTTGCCTAAGAGCTTCTCAGTAGATTACCTGGTGCTGCCTTGGCTCCCTGTGCTGTGGGCCAATTCTCCCCTCCCTGATTGAAACAGACCTTTTCTGAAGTTCTTCCAAAATCTTGTTGGAAATTTGATATACTCCAAATATTTATGGGTTTTGTCACTTCAAAACCAATTCAGAGGCTTGATCTGGTGTTGATCTGAGGGATATTAGGAGGGACTGAGATGAAGACATGTCTACTCTCCACCATCTTGGCTCTGCCCCCATTAAAAAAAAATTAAGCTAACTCAGTTAACTAACTCATTCAAAGAGAAATTGGGAAGATCTAATATTTCTTGTATTATTTTAGCATTACAATTTTATCCTTTGGATCAGGGGTTCTCAAACTATGGCCTGCAGGCTGAGGACGTTTATGTGGCCTGCTGAATTATGGCAAATGGGCTGAGGGGTGGAGACAGAGTGTGAGTTTTTGTTTTTACTATAGTCCAGCCCTCCAACAGTCTGAGGGACAATGAACTGGCCCCCTACTTAAAAAGTCTGAGGATCACTGCTTTGGATTATTTGAGCTATTGCTGTTGAAGAAACAAATGGATATGTTTTTAATAGACTAAGAAAGATTTTTTTTTGTCCTGCAAGCTTTCAGATTTGTCATTTCTCCCAAATTAAGTGGAATAGTTTTCTTTTCCAGGTGTCACAGATATCACATTCACAGGAATGATGGTGATCTTTTACAATTATGGATAGGTTAGGAAAGAATCTTTGTGCAAGCTTTTTCATGTATATAGATATAGTTAAGAGCCTTAACTTTGTCCTGGATAAAACTTTTTTTATTGCTTGTTTGCTATAAAAGTACACTATTGCTAAACTAACTTCAGTAATGAGTTTGCTTCTCACTCTAAATAGAATTCTGAACACCTTGGGAGACAGTCTTCTGGGGGCTAATGGTAAAGATTTTTAATGCCATTAATCATGATGAATTCTATGGCGAGAAGCTATTGTAACATATATACATTTAAAAATCTCTAATAATCTGATATGATGTTTTAAATGATATTTGACAGGTTCTTGCTCACAAGCTGTTATCTAGTCTCAACTAGTTTGAGGAGGGCATGTCCTTAAAACTACTTTGAGGGGACAGTGGTTTACTTAAAGTTCTTACCAGCGTTGGCTGCCTTATTTTGCTAAATTGTAGTTGTGTAAGGGATAGGTATTGCTCTCTGGGCAGCCAGACTGACAGCAATTGGTTTATATATGTCCAGGGATGGATGAAGTATAGAAATCCATTCCAACATGTTTTTAAATTCACTTGCATCTTCATACAATTTAGAAAAAGAAATTTGATCAAATGACAATATTAGAAAATGATCAGAAAGGATGCACTTTTTGTAGAACCATCTCTGAGAGCATTTTATGATTTTCATTATCAGGGGAAACAATCTGTTTTGTCAGAAAGAACTTTGGAGAGGAGCCAAGTACAATTAGCTAATTCCCAAATGCTGTCTCAGCAGTGAGACTAATTTTGATGGCACTCCTGGGCTCCAAATGGCAATCAGTAGTGCACTTGCTGAGTTTTCTGGACAGATTGAGGAGACATTTACCTAAGTAGCAGGGGACCATAAATTCAAAGTATTTTCATAGAGGGAAGAGAAAAATATCTTGAGCTTAAAATAACATTTTTCATTCTTAAGACCACATGTTGCCTTCTCAAAGTGATACTTAGAGTTTCCCATATCTTAAACAAGGTAGAATATAGAAAACAAGTTGTCAAACACCTTCTTGAACACTGAAGATATTTCTATGATATCTTTTAACTATCATTCTTAAGAGTTTCTCATTTGATATACATTATAATCTGCTTAAATTGTAAACTCCTTTAAGACAGGGATTATCTTTTGTTTCTTTTTGTAATCACTGTATTTAGCAAAATATCTGGCATTAATTGCTTACAATTAATTGTCTCTATTATGCAATGTATGTAATATTCATTTTCATGTGTGTGGAAGAAATTGAGATATTTCATGTCTTACATTCAAAACATTAAAATATGAGCCTGGTATAAGTTTAAAGTAGTTGAAGGAGATTTGTAATTTCTTGATGATTATCCATCTATTATTCATCGTCTTTTAAATTCTGGACCTTACCTATATATAGATATGGATATGATTACATATAGGGATAAAAAGTGAATATATTATGCAAATATGCATATATGTGTAAACTGAGACGTGGATCTTTTTACCATATGGAAAAAACCAGAGGAAGACAGTGTAGCGAGCTGTTGTCTCCAGAAGCTGCCGGATCGCTCTCTGGGAAGAGATCTGCTGTGTCTACTCAAATCTCTCAGACAGATTCTTCCTGTAGTGAACCGTTGTCTCCAGGCAGTTGCTGTTAACTCTTGTTCAGAGAAGTGACTTCCCTTCCTGCAGAGAGCCGACTTCCCTTCCTGCAGAGAGCTGCGTCAAGCCAGACGTAGTGCAGAGTCTTCTCCTCTTCTTGGAGTGCTGTCCTCTTTTATCCTCCCAGAGAATGGGCGTGAGATAATGCAAGGGCTTCTGGGAAGAACCACTTCAGCCAATGAGCTTGCTCCTTCTATCAAGTCAACCTGAGTTCTCACCTTGTAATTGTCCAGACAACCTGAATTCTCACCTTGTCACTGTCCAGACAACCTGAGTTCTCACCTAGTAATCCTAACATCTCCCCCTTTCTTTTGATTTAGAACATAGGACAGTCATGACCTTGAAACATAAATCCATCAATATGGGAAGTATTACAGATAATTACATAAATTACATAAGCACATAGTAACATAGTAACATAACACATGCTAGAAGTATATAACATAATAAAATAATCATAAATTGAAAATTTATAAATGTCCATAAGTCCATTGTCCATTAGTCTCATCTTGTGTGAGGAAGTCCAATGATTCCTGCTGGTTTTAAAGTTCTTTAACAGTCTTTTTATTAGCCATGCTCTTTCGGTGTAAGATGTTTCTTAGATCTTCTCCTTTATTTTGAGGTCTTTCTCTTTTTCTGTCTCTCTCTGATGGACAAGGCGAATATGACTCGTTGGCACCCATCTGATTCCTTCTCCTGCTGAAGAAATACAAGCAAACCCTCTCCCCCAGGCAGTTAACCTATCTAATTACCTTCTATTTACCACTTTCTAAATCTCTTCTCATCATCTGGCAATTACATTGGAATTGTTTGCACTGGATACAGCCCTGTTGGTTTAAAAGGCCTGTATTCTCCCCAAGTGTAATCCATTTTTGCAATCTGATTGCCTTTTGGCTCACTTATCAGGTAATCCCTTTCTGCCATGTGATTGCTTTTCTGCTGGTTGATTAAATCAGAGTCCTGACCTTCTAAAGGCTCTTTGGGTATAACATCAGCTGCCATCATGCCCCAAGTCTTTTTTGCTTGGGGCCCTGGACCTGGGCCCCTCATCCCATTTCCCTGAATTATTCTACACTCTGATGCCCAATGGAGTCCTCTGTTGCATTTTGGACATGGGGTTTTAGGTCTTCTTTCACCCTGTCTTCTCACTGTATCTCCATACCTACACTGAGCTCTTAGATGTCCAATTTTTCCACATTGAAAACATCGCCGAGTTTCTCTAGAAGGCCCTTGCCAGGAGGGACCCTGTCTTTCCACCTTCATCATTGTCCGGGTGTATGATCTCCTCTAAAGGAGCATCTTTGTCTAATCCCCATATAATTCTTTTGCAAATCTCATTGGCATTTTCCTTAGCCAGATGTCTGGTCATTATTTCTGTAGCTGAATTTTCTCCAATAGTTCTTTTGACAGCAGTTTGCAAACGTCCCACAAAATATGCAAAAGGTTCATTGGGACCTTGCTGTATTTTAGTGAAAGCCTCTCCACGATCTTTCTGTCCAGGAAGGACACCCCACGCTTTTATTGCAGCCTTAGCAATTTGTTCATATATTGTCATGGTATAATTAATCTGTTCCGAATTCTCTCCATACTGACCTTCACCAGCTAAGTGCTCAAAAGTGAATTGTGTGTTAACTCCTATTTCCAAATTGCATCTGACTTGAATTTTACATAATTCATGAAATTCCACAAGCCATAATAAATTTTCTCCAGGTTCCAGACATGTCCTTGCTATGGATTTCCAATCATTCGGGGTTAGGACTTCATAAGACAAACCATCTAGTAACATTTTAACATAAGCTGATGTAGCCCCATAAAGAGTACAACCTTTTTTCAAATCCTTAATTTCATTCAAATCTAAAGGTGCATATCTTCTCCTTTTTTTACCTACAGAGTCAATATTTTCAATCACAGGATATGCATGTATAAAATCACTTATATCCTGTCCTTCTCTCTTAGCTTTAACCAATGCTTTTTCTAATCTTGTCATAGGCTTAGGCTGCTTCACAGGCAATTCTGTTTGTGTTTCTGCCTCTTCCCCTCCTTCTTCCTCCACCTCTGAAGGTGGGGTTGATGTGGGCCTGTCAATAATCTGTTCTATAGGCAGGGTTGAAGCTTCTTCAAGAGAATCATACCATAATTCCTCATTTAAATCCTCTTGCTCTAGGGAAAGATCTTGATCTTTCCTTTTTTCCTCACACTTCCTCCTCTGTTCATTTTTAAAACTTTTCCTTCTCCTACAATTTGCTTGATCGTTTAAGGCTAATTGAACTATGTTGTAGATATAAAATACTTCTGCAGAAATTGAACGAGGCCCATTTTTTGCTTGAAATTCTTTCATTTCAAATCCCACTAGCTTCCATTTATCTACATCTATCTTTTCTTCCTCTAAGAACCAAGGGGATGTGCATCTTAATGCAGCCAAGAGTTTAGCAATCTGTACCCAGGTTACAAGTAAACTCTGCTACTCAATTATCTTGATTATACTCTCTATAGTACCACTCCTGAATGGGGGTGGAGCTGAGGTTGCTTCTGGGGCTGGGGTTGAGTCGGCTGAGGTCCAGGGATTGAATCTAGCTAACATCTGCCCCATTTCAGCTATAAGAGATTCCTGGTTTAGCCCTTAACAAGTTAAGTTCCTTATTTATCTATTAGCACACTCACTTAATCTTTAACAAAGTTTCCTTCTTACTCACGGTTCTGGGTCAGAGAGACTGAGATCTGGATCAGAGGCTTTTCCACTGGAATCAGGACCGTGTCTGTCCCTGTTCGGGCGCCAAATTGCGAAGGTCTGGTCTAGCTCCTCTTGTCAGGATAAGCAAAAGTCCTTGCCCCACGTGTGGACGCCAATTGTAGCGAGCTGTTGTCTCTAGAAGCTGCCGGATCGCTCTCTGGGAAGAGATCTGCTGTGTCTACTCAAATCTCTCAGACAGATTCTTCCTGTAGTGAACCGTTGTCTCCAGGCAGTTGCTGTTAACTCTTGTTCAGAGAAGTGACTTCCCTTCCTGCAGAGAGCCGACTTCCCTTCCTGCAGAGAGCTGCGTCAAGCCAGACGTAGTGCAGAGTCTTCTCCTCTTCCTGGAGTGCTTTCCTCTTTTATCCTCCCAGAGAATGGGAGTGAGATAATGCAAGGGCTTCTGGGAATAACCACTTCAGCCAATGAGCTTGCTCCTTCTATCAAGTCAACCTGAGTTCTCACCTTGTAATTGTCCAGACAACCTGAATTCTCACCTTGTCACTATCCAGACAACCTGAGTTCTCACCTAGTAATCCTAACAAGACAGTACTTGTAAAAGTAGGATAATCTTTATTAAATAGGTACATACATACATGCAGGCTTGGAGAAGCCTAATGCTGGAACAACTCAGCTTGGGGAAAACAAGGATGGGTTACATTTTTTTTTTTAAACAAAGGGAGCAAGAAATGCGCTGATCCAAGGAAGGAATGGGGCATGTTGTGAGTAGAGATGGCCAGGAATAAGGCATTGACTTCTTGGTATTAAACAATAAACAAGATAATTCTCTTTTTGGCCTCATAACTCCACCAGCAGTTATATAGTCATAGGCAAATCATTTAACACATATGGGATTCATCTTTCTCATATATAAAAGGAGTATGCTATATTGGTGATCTCTTGAATCCTTTCTAGATTTAAAAATTCCCTCAAGCAAAATGGTTTTCCCCATTACTAATCATTCTCATTCATTTATTTATCCGTCCATCCATTCATTTATTCATTCTTTGCATATCTATCATGTGTAAGTTAATATGAAAGGCACTGGAAATAGGGATGGATGTGGCCCGGCAGACAGCTCAAATATGGATCTTATCATAATAAAGCTTGCAGCTTATTAAAAAAATGATCATAAGGTCATAGATTTAAAGGGACTTGAGGAGCTCATTTTACATAAGAGAAAACTGAGGTGTGGAGACATGAAATGAGTTTTCCAAAACTGCACAAGAAGCCAGTGATGTAATTTGAATTCCAGCCCAGATCATCTGATTCTATTTTCATTACTCCTTATTTCAGGGACACAAGAATTGTATCTATTCTAAGATATAATATGAGAGTGCAATTAAAGATATCCAAAGGGTTTTAGAAGATAAAGAGATTACATTTGATTGGTTCCAATAAGAAATTGTTCCTCAAATAAAATCAGTTTAAAAAAAAACATATATGAGATGATAAATGTGGAAATATTTTTAGAAGAATTCCACATGCTTAACCTATATTGGATTACTTGCTCTCTAGGAGACAGGGTGGGAGGGAGGGGAAAAAAAAACTTGGAACACAAGATTTTGCAAAGGTGAATATTAAAAACTATCTTAGCGTGTATTTTGAAAATAAAAGGCTATTAAAATAAAAGAAAATAAAAGATGTATGAGAATTTTCCAAACATAATACACGTTCATGTAGAATTTTTAATCATTACTATGACTTAGGAGAAAATAAAAATCAATAAAATTATGAATAGATAGGGAAAATGGGATCATAAGAGATTAGCAAAATTTGCCTGAAGTTATTTAGTAAAACATTGGAGAAATTGGAAGCATAATTCCCAAGTTAAATTCTAACTAGATGAATTTTTAAAAAATTATCCCCTATGAATTCTATGTATATATTTTGAGTTTTTATTGAAGAAATACTTGTATATACTTTGAAAAATGCACACGGAGTTTTCTCTCACTCACTATTTCTTTCTGCCACTGAAAATTTTTACAATATGGTGTAAATAAAATGCTGTTTAGTGGCTGGGTAAATTAATTTTCAACCTAATGTTCCCTTCTCAAAAAAAGTGAGATGTATCACACTGAAAATTATTTTTAAAGTTACATCATAAAACTATTAAAAGATTAAAGTAATGAAACCACAGTTTAAAATTAAAACCTGTTTAAATTAGCAAAATATAATGGTAATATGTAATGACTTTTACATTGCTAGTTTGAATTTTTAGAAGTCTTTTCTGCTGGGAAAAAAACTAGATGATTTTTCTCTCTTTGTATTAAATTAGTGTTAAGCCTGCCTTTAGCTTAACTGTCTTGACTTTAGTTTCTTGCCCTAGAAGTATTTCTCTTTCATGTAGAAGTCTTAAGATATCCAGAAAGGCTGTGTTGTCCTCTGTATTTTGAAGCAATTTAACTGTCATGATTGTGATCCTTAGGTCAAAAAACCACTACCCATTTCCAACAAATGGAATCACAATTCTGGCTGAGATTGAGCAGAACAAAGAAAATAATAAAGTGTTTCAAAGTCCAAAGAAAATAATAAAGTGTTTTAAAGTCATTCAGGTTATGTTTCTCACTTACTGCATGGCTTCTTGTCTGGAGTGAAACAAAACTAGATCAGAGGAAAAGAATAATGGTACAAGGTGAAACTGGCACAGAAAGCATTTTTAAGTGGTGTGAAAATATTAAGTATGATCTTGAACTGCTGAAGAGGAAGCATCTTGTTCTTTTGTAAGGGGAATCAATTCTATCAGGTCATTAAGAAAAGGGCTGTCCATTGAACTAAAGGACAACTAGCTAAACTAAATCCATTTTTGTTCAAATTGAAAAAGATTTATTTCTAGGAACTACTAATTGCCAGGAGATATTAAAACTTCTTTCACTGTATATCTATATTCTTTTCTTTGTATATACAGAAAAATAATGAAGATAAAGCAATCATAGTTTCTACCTATGTGCTTATTATCCCCTGGTACTATTTCCAGGAAGATAGCCTCAGGTAATTCTTCAAGAAACAAGAACACTTGCTTTATCTTCATTATTTTTCTGTATAGCCTCAGGTAATTCTTCAAGAAACAAGAACGCTAGCTTTGGGCTGCCATGTTGCTCCTTATCCAAATCTGGGGGTTATTAGGGTGTTGCTTTAGAGGGAAGCCAATTGGTTTGAAGTATATTGACATGTTTGTTAAAAGTTCCAAGAATGAAGGCAGAGGTTGGGATAGAAGGATAAGTTGTGACCTTTTTTGGCTAAGCAGATAACAGTCATTTAAGTTCTAGTTAGAGGAAAAGATAGAAAAATTCAATAGGCCTCTATGGAAAAGTAGCATTGATGAGATTTAAATATGCTCATTTTTTCCTCTTTTTTCTGGCCCATTATGTCAAGAGGTCTGATAAAAGGCAAACCCAGTACTGAAGAAAACAGGGTGCATAATTTGACTATGAGCTGGTGTGGCAGTCAAGCCTTCAGCCAACCAATTTCTTTAGTGAGAATACAGTGACACTATGTAAGTGTCATCTTCTATAAAGGCTGTCATATCCCTTTGCTCATAGCATATTTATCTACAAATTTCTTCCAGAGGCAACTAGGTAGCCTAGTAGATAGCCTAGTGGACTTAAAAAGTCAGGAAGAACCAAATTCATTATTAATTTTGTGACCCTGGGTGAGGCATTTAACTTCTCTGAGTCTTCATTTTCTCTTCTATAAAAGGAGGTGATTTGACTTGATAGACTCTAAGTCCTTTCTAGGTTTAAATATTTGGTTTTATGATCCCATGATTCTTAGAACACCTCCTATCTCTTCCCCCATGCAAACACATATTGTCCCAAGTTCACAATTTCTTTTATCAAAGCACACTGGACATAATACAAAATCAATTTAAAGACACGGAATAAATCTGTGAGCAAAATTATAAAAAAAATCTTAATAGAATTCTAATCTTTACTTCCCACATTTACCTATGAACTTCCCTGTCTCCAACTAACCATCTGCATTTTATATTACACAGCTTATTTACACTGTGATCACAGTACTGTATAAAGAAAATAGATATAACTTTGTAGCTATTCAGTAGATTTCAGTCCGATTGCTTCCTGATTGCCTTCTCATCCATCATCAGTCTTCAGGGAATGGGGAGAATAATTAGGAGAAGCAGATTCATGCCTAAGAGGAACTCTGCAAATGGCAGGGGAATGGTAGAGACAAAAAATAAAACAGAGCAAGTGTAGGGAGGTTAGGGTCAATTTCCAGCTCTGATCACAACATTGACTGAGATTGCATAGTTGATGCCAGTACAGTTCTGCTCCATTTAATCATTTGATCTTTTTTTTTTTTATCACCTCAACACCTTGATTATCAGTTCTCCCAGCTCTGCTTTTGCAGTACATTGCCTGAACAACAGTGCTAATAGCCTCAAGAAATAAAGTGACTATTTGTCTCATTAAGAGCTTTCGTTTTGCTCATGACTCTGAAAAAAATAAAAAGGAACAACTGATTAGTATTCTGAATGAGAAGACTCCATAGGTAATGAGAAAGACTTCCCTGAGAAAAGCAAAAGAGATGGACAGAGGGCAGAAAAGACATGTTCATGCTCACATGCCATATCTTGCTTCCTTTTTGCATGGCTTTAGACCTGCCACAAAATCTGAGCTCAGGCAGGTCCCACTTGCATTGTCCTGTAGTCTCAGTTTTCTCTGTGACAGTTCTCAAAGCCTCTCAGATTCCCAAAGAAATGAAACTTATTAGAGACCATGCCTCAAATGTTATAATAGGATTGCCTGCAAGTGTGAAGATTTATGCTCTGTAGAATGATTGACATATACATCTAAGGCGCAGCTAAACATCTTAGGCACATTAATAATTTTTTGAATTGATACATCTCCTTTCTTCTAGGAAACTTGAAACATTTCACAAAACATATTCCATTAATCCTTTCAAAATCTCCGTGGAGTCAGCATGTGGAAAATAGAGGTATTCCTATTTCACAGGTGGAGAAGCAGATTTAGCATAGAGGGAGTTAAGCAATTTCTTCAAATTCACAAAGCAAGTCAGTGGCAAAAGCAGGTATAGAATGCCGGACTTCTGACTCACCCATTAAAAATGAACAGAAAAAAATAAGTTTATATGAGTTAAGTGTGACTTTCTAATGGTCAAAGGTGGGAGGAAGGTCAAGCAAGGAGTATTTTATTGTAAATCATTCTTTTCCTCTTCCTGGCTAGCAATATATGCTGAAGAATAAATGGTTATTCTTTATAGCCAGTGTTTCTGATAAAGGTCTCATTTCTAAAATATATAAATAATTGTATCAAATTTATGTGTCAAATTTATAATACAAGTTATTCCCTAATTGACAAATAGTCAAAGGATATGAACAGACATTTTTCAAATGACAAAATTAAAGCTATCTGTAGTTATATGGAAAAATGCTCTAAAGCACTATTGATTAGATAAATGCAAATTTAAAAAAAAAACAACTTTTGAGTACTACCTCATACCTTTCAGATTGGCTAAGATGATAGAAAAAGATAGTGATAAATGTTGAAGGGGATGTGAGAAAACTGGGACAGTAATACATTGTTGGTAGAATTGTGAAATGATCCAACCATTCTGAAGAGCAATACGGAATTATGCCCAAAAGGCTATAAACTGTGCATACTTTTTGACCCAACAGTGCTCCTACTAGGTCGTATCCCAAGGAAATCATAAATGAGGGAAAAAGACCTACATGTGTAAAAATGTTTATAGTTGCTCTTTTTGTGGTTAACAAAGAATTGGAAAATGAGTAGATGCCCATCAATTGGAAATGATTGAATAAGCTGTGGTATATGAAGGTAATGGAATATTATTATTCTATAAAAATGATGAACAAGCTGATTTTAGAGAGGCCTGGAAAGATTTACATGAACTGATGCTGAGCAAAACAAGCAGAAGCAGGAATACATTGCACACAATAACTGTAAGAATGTGTAATGATCAACTTTGAAAGACATAGTTCTTCTCCATGGCTCAGTGATCCAAAGAAATCCCAATCAACTTTGGATAGAAAACACCATTTGTGTGCAAAGCAAAACAAAACAAAACAACAAAACAACAAAACAAACAAATAAACAAACAAAAAAACTATGGAGATTGAATGTAAATCAGCATATGCTATGTTTACTTTTTATTCTTTTTTTTTCCCCCCATGGCTTTCTCTTTTTGTTCTGATTTTCCTCTTTCAACATGATTCATAAAGCAATATGTATTAAAATGAAATTTAAAAAGAATAAGTCTTTTTACATTTAAATTTTTTCTATTTCAGTACCTCCACTAAAGTCCTATTCTGATGCATTAACATGTTGTGAAGGTGACCCTATTTCTTGAGCACAATGCCTAGGGAGCATGAGGCCTGGCAGAATTAAAAGCCTGGTTCAATGTGGACTGTGATAGGTTGAAACTTCATTTTTTAGCTGAGGCATTTGAGACAGAGATGTGTTTCCAGGATCACAACTTAGTTACACTTCTGAGGTCTGGACCCCAGGTCGAGCTCTATCTACTATATCACCTAATTTCTTCATCATTGATAAAACAATAAAAATAATGTCAGCACTTTGAATGGTGTCTTTAACATATTAACTATCATATAAATGTTAGCTATCATCATCATCATCATTATTTTTACAGTGTAATATTTTAGATAAGAAGAGATGAAAATATATCTAGAATTGTAGCAGTTCGAGTAGAAAGGAAAAATTTGATTCAAGAAGACATTACCAAGACAGAATCCACAGAACATAAATAAATAAGCTATAAGGAGGTGTGGGTAACCTGGAAGAAAAATGAGCTTAGTTTTCGAAATGTTAATCATATGGGAAAACTTGAACATAGAAGTAGAGCTATATTTTGGAAACATGACACTAGAAATATGGGAAGAAATTGGACTAAAGTATAGCGTTGGCTTTGGGGGAGAACCATGCTTAGAATGTAGGATGAGGGTGAAGAGACAGCAGGAGAATCAGATATAAAAAGGGAATTTAGGGAAGTAAGATAAAAGTAGGAAAGTTCTGCAATGTCAAAAAGGTACAAGAGAAGAATTAAGTTGAAGAAGCAGGCCACCTGTGTCAAATCCTACAGAAAAATCAAGAAGGAGGATGATTGGGGAGCAATTGAATTAATAATGACCATGGAGAGAGAATTTTCTATAGAATGATGGACAGAAGTCAGATTATAAATCAAGTTATGAAGCAGTAGAAAGTAGTCAGCAACTATATGCTACAACTTTTATACATTTTCACTGAATAGTGAAATGGAATTTTGTTTTGTTCTGCTTCATATTTTTAGGAAATGGAAGATCTAAACATGTTGTTAGTCCAAGGAAATGGAGTCATCAGAAAAGAAGAAGATTAAGACATAATCAATAGAGATGATGATGAAGGAGGATCATAGAGGAAATATAAGATAATATCAAGAGTCCTGGTAAGAGAAGTTGTCAATCACTTGTTCACAAGTGTATTGCTAAATTACAAATGAATAATCTTGTATAATCTACCTAATAATTTCAGAGATCTTGCTTTTGGTGATTATGGTAAAAGCTGTTCTTCGTTCATCTATTATACCAATTCTTAATCTTTTATTATTACTTTTCACTATACTCCTCCATTTAAAGTAATATAATATGGTAAATAATATTTATAGTACCTGAATTGTGAATGTTAAGAGAGAAAAGAGACTCAAAGCAGACATTTTCCAAAGTTCATTTTGTGATGATTTGTCTGAAGACTTCTAGAAATAAAAAGCCAAATAGTTGTTCTAGTCACCCACCACATGGGAAAAGGTAAGCAGGGTCAAACAGGGCACCCAGTGTTTTGAATGATGATTTCCTAGACCAGGCCTCCTCTATTTAATGAACTCCAATTGTAGTCAATGGAATCTGGAACTTTTTAATGGCCTGCTCTTCTGTTTCCCCTCATTCTGTTTCCTCTCTCCATCATTACTCCAGATCTGGTGAGAATGTAGAGACACCTTGGCCTTTCTCATACTTAACTGTTTTAAAAAAAATATTAGAGGTGTCGATCAAAGCTCTTATCTCTGTTAACTCATGGGACATTTTGTCTCTTTTTGAGAAAAGCCTGAGTTCTAGAAGAAATAACTATTTCTAAACAGTTGACAGCAAGAGCTTCTGGTCTGTTCCTATCCAAACAAACTTTTCCCTCCAAAAATCATGGTCATTTCATTCTTATTTTATTTCCATCTTTATATGAAGTAGAATCTGTGGCTAAATCTCAACTTGTGTGATTACTGCTGGCGTGGATAGAGATAAAAGAAGCTTAAATCTTTGTAAAGTGAAAGGAATTCAAATGCATTGGAGAAATATTAAAATCATTGCCTAAACATGCAATATAGGAGGCCTCGTAACCAGAAAAAGTAATAAACAAGCAAAAGAAGAAAGTGAGATCTATTACTTATTAAGGGCTACAACAGAAAACAAACTCTCTCTGTAATCCTTATGTAGAGAGGGCCTTGATTGTAGAGAGACTAGGCTATTGTAAGTTCTGTGCTTGTGTGACTCAAAGGAAGGCAGAGAGACATTTTTAGCATCCTTCCCACACCTCCACCACTCTCCAAGAGAGACTCATTTGTGCTCAAAGAGGAGGCAGGGATTTAGGACAGGAGGTCATCACTCTGCTCTCTTGAGAGACAGTGATCACCAGACTAGAATTAAATCTATCAGTTCCCTTAAATATTACTAGTTTAGGGGATATAATAAGAGTGAAAGCAAACTTTTGATCCCCATGTGTCATAGGGTGAAAGGAGAACCCTAGATTCTATATTTGAGGCTTACCAAGGAGCAATTCAACAATGAATACACATAGCAAATAACAAAAGAACTATTTATCTAAATTGTAGCAAAACAGCCATCAGAGAAGGTATACATAGGAAAATGCATATAAGATTATAGTGAAGGGACTACCACTGGGAGTGATATAACAGCCAATTAAGGGAAAGTTGTGAATCCCACTTAAAGAGAAATACTCTGATATCTCTCTCTCTCTCTCTCTCTCTCTCTCTCTCTCTCTCTCTCTCTCTATCTATCTCTCTCTCTCTCTCTTTTTTTTTTCTTCTGCAAATTTTGTTTATTTATTTTTTTAAATTAATTTTATAATTATGATTTTTGACAGTACATATGCGCGGGTATTTTTTTTACAACATTATCCCTTGTATTCACTTTTCCAAATTTTCCCCTCCCTCCCCTACATGACAGGCAATCCCATATATAATAAATGTGTTACAGTATATCCTAGACACAATATATGTGTGTAAAACCAAATTTCTTATTACACGATAAGAATTGGATTCTGAAGGTATAAGTAACCTAGGTAGAAAGACAATAGTGCAAACAGTTTACACTCAATTCCCAGTGTTCCTTCTCTGGGTGTAGCTATTTCTGTCCATCATTGATCAACTGGAGCTGAATTAGATTTTTCTCTTATGTTGAAGATATTCACTTCAATCAGCATACAGCTCTTCTCATGTTAGCGTTTCTTCTTGAGTTTTATTTTCTTTTCAACAATATGAAGTGGGGGGGGCAGCATCCATCTCTCATAAAGCTGAAAGCCTGAAGAGACTCAAAAAGACTGAAAAGACTTGAAGCAGTTTGTAGGTACTAAAGAGACTTGAAGAAAAACTTTCATCAATCCTCCTCTCATCAGGCATGGGACACTGCTATTCATCAGAGGAGACAGGCCCATACCAATGCACTGAGAGACTCAAGTTACACTATAAACTGTAAAAATGTTTTAAATCACAAATTTTTTGCCATTTCCTCTTTACCTAATATTTCAACTGGCAAATCATTGATATAATTTCTATTCATTATATGTAATGTATATACACATATACATTACATATAATTAATTAATCAACATTACATTTTAGAAATTATATTCTAATTGGGGTTAACTCTGAGATTTAAATAAATGATTAATTCTATCTCTTGTTTGTGAATTCTTATTTTTTTCAATTTAGAAACAACAGAATTTTATAATAAAGAGCATTGTCAAAATATAAAACACAAAGAACTTTGGTCTTGTTCTCCAATTGATTCTGCTTATATTATAGATTATTTCTCCCATGTATTATTTCAAACATATTTTTTTGTTTGTGCATTGTTTAGGAGGTTTCCATATAAGAAAACTATTCTCTTGAAGGTCACTTATAATACTTTTATTGTTTACTTTCAAGGCACTTTCCTACTCCTTATGCTTTGGGATCAATCTGAAGCATTTGGTACTATTAACTGCCCCTTTTTTCTTTTTTTGGAGAACTGTGTTTTCCTTGTTTTTTTCTTTTTTTTTTCTTTTTTTTTTTCCTGGATACTCTTCTCACTTGTTCTCTTCTTATCTGTCTGAACAATTCTGTTCTGTTTCCTTTTCAGGATCATGATCAGAGACAGAGTAAGAATTCATGCAATTAGATTTATTTTTGGATTATTAGAAGTAAAGCCATTACCCATATTCATCCCTGATTGGAACCTAGAGTATTCAATTATGACAGAATATACTAATTATCTGTCCAGAAATTCCATTTTAAAGAAAATGTATATGCCAGCCTTGTCTTCATTCTTCTCCAAATTCCTCCTCTGATTTTGAGAATTTTCTTGACATGCTATATCATGTTCTACTGCTGTTTTTTTCTATTGGTAATTCTCTCAAAATCCTCACTTAGAGGGAGGGCTTGGATGAGTTAACTTTTATTACTCTCTGGTCCTGATTTTGACCCCTCAGACTTAACTACTTTGTTTCTGCTATCTTTTCACCCTCAACGTTTTCTCATTTACAGGCTTTTTCTCATCCTAACATATCTCTTCCTCCCATATCCCTGCTTCTTTTTAAAATATTTCTGAATTTTTATTTTTAAGACAAAATTGGAAGGCTAGCTTAAAATAATCATGCTTTTGATCTATTGTAAAATTGTTTCATATATATGATCATAACATTTTTGACAATTAATTTTTTAAAATAATAACTTTTTATTTTCAAAGTACATGAAGAGATAGTTTTCAACATTCACCCTTGCAAAAACTTGTGTTCCAAATTTTTCTCCTTCCCTTTCCCCCACCCTCCTCTACTAGGTAACAAATAATCCAATACAGGTTAAACATGTTCAACTCTTCTAAACATATTTCCAGATTTATCATGCTGCATAAGAAAAATCAGAACAAAAAGGAAAAAATGAGAAAGGAAAAAAAAAGCAAGCAAACAACAAAAAAGTGAAAATACTATGTTGTGATCCACATCCAAATTACTCTCCAGAACGGTTTCATATCCTTGCGTCTTTAGGTTTTTTTTTTATATGTTATATTCTCTAATAGAATACAAGCTTGAGGGCAGTCATTTTCCTTTTTTTTCTATTGAATTTAATTTTTATTTATGATTCCATAAAAATAAGCATTTCCCCTAACACAAACAACAACAAAAAATACAACAAAAATGATTGCACACGAAATTGCAAATCTACTATGAACGGTAATTTTTTTTTATTAATGTGTATATTATATATAAAATTCTTCTGTATAATACTTCTATGTATTTATTTATTTATTTATTTTTATAATTGTAACATTTTCTTTGACAGTACATATGCATAGGTAATTTTTTTTTTTTTTTTACAACATTATCCCTTGTACTCTCTTCTGTTCCAAGTTTTTCCCCTCCTTCCCTCCACCCCCTCCCCTAGATGGCAGGCATTCCCATACATATTAAATAATTTATAATACTTCTATTTATTAATTCTTTCTCTGGATACAGGTACTTTCTTTCTTCATACGTCCTATAACTAATTTGGTTACTTAAAATAGTTAAAATAATTTTTTCATTCAAAATTACTATGTATATTGTTCTCTTCATTCTGCTCATTTTGCTCTTCATTATTTTCTGCAAAGCTCTCCATGTTTTTTTCTAAAATCACTGAGCTTTCTTACAGCACATTAATGTTCTATCACAATCATACACCGCAACTTGTTCAGCCATTCCCCAGTTGACAGGCATCCCTGCAATTTCCAGGTCTTTGCTATCACAAAGAGAGCTGCTATAAACATTTTGAAACATATAGGTCTTTTTCCCTTTTTTTTCCCTAATCATCTTTGGAAATAGACCCAATAGTAGCATTGTTGGATTCAAGGGAATAGTTGGTTTAATAACTCTTTAAGCATAATTTCAGATTAGTTTCCCAAGTGGCAGGATAAATTCACAACTTTACAATTCCATTAAAAATGATGTGTCCCAATTTTTTCATATCTCCTTCAACATTTGTTATTTTTGTATTCTATTATTTTAGCCAATGTGAAAGATATAAAATAATATCTTAATATTGTCTTAAGTTGAATTTCTCTAATCAATAATTCTTTAGAATATTTTTCTCTATCATTATAAATATTTTGATTTCTTCATTGGAAAAACTCCCTGTTCATATCCTTTGACCATTTATCAATTGGTAAATGACTTGTATTCTAGATTTTACAGAATTCTATATGTATTTCAGATATGAGAATTTTATCTGTTTCACTGTCTATAATAAGTTCCCCCAATTTTATGTTTTTTCTTCTCATCTTTTTTTATATTTATTTTATTTGTACAAACATCCATTTTACACCTAATTTTGCTTTCCCTCTCTTCATTATTCATAAACTGTTCACCTATCCATAAATCTGATCAGTAATATATTCTGGGTTTTTTTTTTTTTTTTGGTTTTCTTGTAAAATTTCTCTTTATATCTAGATCCCATATTCATATTGATCTTATATTGGTAAAATGTATGATATTGGTTTATTCCCAGTTTTATACCATCTTGTTGTCTTTCTTTTTGCTTCTATTTTTATTCCCAGCACAGTGTCTCAGAATACAACAATTACTTGATTTATGGAATTTGTATTTTAGAAAAGACAGAAAAAGCTAGAATATGTCCACAGAAAATGGTCCACAGGTTAGTGAGGGAAGCTCTGGGACTACACCTAGAGGGTGGAATATTTATCTTTGAATTGGGCATATTTAGTAGGCAGTTTAAACAGATAAAAAAATATATATATATATATATATATATATATATTTTTACCCTTTGGTACCCTGAGTTGCAATATTTTTACCCCTTTGGTACCCTGAGTTGCATGGAAGAACTTTATAAATGATTTGTCAAAAAAACCCAAAATTATTCTAAACAAAATATCAATCTTTTTAAAAATATGAGCTAGTATTTATATAGCCTTTAAAGTTTGCAAAGAACTTTCAAATAGTATCTAGTTTGATCCTCACAACAATAATAGGACGTATATATTATTATTATCCAGGCTTTACCAATGACTTGCTTAAAATTACAAAGCTAGTTAAGATCAGATCTTAATCTTACTCAGATTTTCCTATCTTTAGGTTCACTATTTCAGATTACTATTTTATACCTATTTTCTCATTAGAAAATCTTAGAAAACAGCCTAATCTTTGATGAAGCACTATAATAATGTTATACCTCATGTTTTGATTAGGGAATGAGTAAGTTGAGTGAATGTTGTTGTGCTTGACTTAGTTTCCATCATTAAAATAATTTTTAAAAAGGATAGTCATCTTCAAGAAGTTGATACTTTCTTTATATCAGGTTACTTTATACTTGCATAAATATGCCATGAGGTGCAGAAGGACCAAAAAATGATAATTTCAGTGGCCATTTATAAATATAATTAGAGAAAATTCTTAACTGGATTAAGAAGCATCTTGTAACTTTCTGGGTTATGTTGTCAATGTATGAAATATGTTATTTTCAATATTTTAATTAAAGATTTTATAATGGGAAATTCTGACATTTTTAGGACAAGAGAAATCTTTCATTTGGGGTGGGTGGGGAAGCAAAATCATTAGCCAATAAGTTGTGTAAATGATGAACTAAATAAATGTGACAGCAAATTAATGATTTTAAAAGAAAAGATGACAAATTCTTGGTTTGTTTTTAATGTATTCTTGCATTTAATTTTCATGCATTTTATCCTGTAGTTAAGTAGTTATTTGTATATTTATCATTATGTTACCTAAAAAGAATTGTCATTTAGTACCACTAATGGCTTTATCATACCTAGATAGTTTTTCTACTTCCTTTGCCCTCTCAAGATATATTAGTTATTAGTATATTTATTTTATTAATCAAAGTTGGTGAGCATCCAGTATTTTTTCCTTAAGTGGCCCATTATGTATTGCTGCTATGATTAGTAATAGTGAAAAATGGGGCATCTCCTCCTCCCAAAATAAAATACAATCAAAGGAAATTTTTAAAGAAATGAGGGGAAAAAAGGAAATATGCTTTCACTGCTTATAATTCCTACTCATCTCAAAAGAATTTAGTAGGTAGAACAGAGAAAAAATATAATTGGAGAAGGATAAGTATGAGCTCTGTAGTGGATGATGCTGAAGTCCATGTCAATAGGAGTGCATTGATGCAATAGATTGGCAATAGATGCAATCATAGATAGTAGTCCTCAGGGAACTCTAGGGAGGGTGTATCTTGGAGCTCCAGGAAGAGTCTGCTTCTTTACTGGTAGACTAGGCTAAAAGGTAGGAGAAATCTAGGCAAAGAAAAAACCATTTATTCTAAGTCCTTGGTGACTTATGAAGGAAAGGAAAAAAGGCAACTAAAGGGGAAATAAAGAAATTATTCTGTAGATTATATTTTAAACTAGAAATTAAGATATAATAGATGAATATGTATATATACATGGATAAGCAAAAGAAGAAATAACCTAACATAAAGGAAATAAATTGAGCAATTCACAGGTTAATTTCCCAAAGGAAAAAAAAAACACAACAATTCCAGGATCAGATGAATTAAAAAAGGTATTTTTCCAAATATCCAAAGAACAATTAATTCCAATATTGTACAAACTGTAATAAGAAAATAAAGCTCCTTTCCAGTCTTTTTGATTTCAAAATCAGAGGAAGAGAGAGAAACCAGAGAAAGAAAACAGTATAATATTTGTAATGAACAATGATACCAAATTTTAAATTGAAATTTAGAAGTTTAATATTAATAAACAGGTTACAGCAAAATTTCAGAAAGTATATGCTCTATGATCAAGTTGACATTATACTATGAATACAGGATTGATGCAACATGGAAGACCATAAATTTAACAAATCATGTTAGTGAAATATAACTCAAATTCCAGAGCTCACTGGTATGGAATTCTCTCACTGGTAGAGATTAATGCTTTTTGCCTGTGTAAGGGGAGGAATAGAGTTAGTAGGCACAGGAGAGATTAGAGCACCAAGTTCTTTGAATCTCAACATTTTCGTTAGGCTCTTCAATCTCCCTAGGCTCCAAGCACTTCTAGTTTCAGCTTCTAGAGAAAAGATGAATGTTGCCAGCCTATACTTGATGAAAGGAAAATAAGACTCTGGGAAGAAGCTGATGTGAGAAAACATGACGGTCTCTCTCATGTTCATATCTCCAACGTGCTATACTGAAGACATCAGGGAATTTCCCCTTGGGTATTCCTTCTTTCTCTCTTGATTTGAAATTCCTCACTCTCAATAGGAGAATCCTTTCAGTCTGTATCATCTGGCATATATTCTCCTATGTGTACTCTCTCTGGATTCTGTTTTGCTATCAATCTAAATGGGGGTTCTATAGTCCCATCTTGGGGCCAGGTGGTGGTCTATAGGTCTTAATTATCTTCTCTGGTAGCCAGGTATCTGCCCAACCATTAATATTATTTATATTGGGTTTTAGAGATGTCAATGATGTTTTTCTCTACTGCCTAAATTCTCATACAGCTTAGCATCTAACCCTTTTCCTTTGTTCCCTGGTAGGAAGAAGAATTTTGGTCTTATTAACTCAATGTAGCAAATACTTATTCAGTTGCAGGATACATGGGTATAGACAGTAAGCCCACATATCCAATAATGTCTCCTTAGGACTAGTGACTCTTTTAAAAAAAATTACACAGTCATTTCCCCTCCTTGGGTAATACTAAGCATCTCCTGATCCTAAGGGACCCTGGACAGTATTTGACAGCTATTATTTAAGAACATTTCTGTAACTGTAGATTTTCCTTCCACTTACAGCTATTAGTATGTTTCCAGTTTGATTAACTCCAGTACTTACCAAAGCAACTTATTTCATATGTACTGTTGCTCCATTTCCATACCTTCCAGAATAACCATAATTGGTTTGAGTTGTTATTCTTCCTACATTGATGGGTTGCTATCCTACTGTTACACCCTGGTGATGAATATATGGATATTTTAGTAAGATTCCACGTATTATTGTCGCACTGAATATGAGTGTCATTCTACTTCCCCTGAAATTGTTCAATCCCCTGGCTATATATCCATTCACATTTATTTTCTCCTAGCCAGTCTTCCTCTTCCGTCTGGTTCAAGCAAGAGTTGCCCTTGGCTGACTCCATCAAATTCCATTGTTTCTTCTCTGGCCAGACCAAAATCATGTGCCATTATGCACCTCTGATGGATTACTGAGAATCTAGGCAAGATTCAGGGTTACTTGTCATGGGCCAGAATCTGAACTTAAAACAAAGGATTCTTACAAGATATTAAGTCAGTGGAATTGATAGAGACAATAGTTATCTAATTTAGCATGGTTCAGTATGACTGTTTTAATCCTACAAGGAGATGTGATAGGCCAGAACTTGAAATAAAATACTAAGTGGAATTGAGGAGACAATGGTTAAATCTAGCTTATCATTGATTTAATCCTACAACAAATAATAGTTATCTAGTGATATAATGATTGGTGTGTAGCATATAAGCTAGAAGCCTCAGCCAGGGAGATTCAGAGATTCAGAGACAGACAGAAGGCTGGAGGTTGAAGGATGGAGAACAAGTCCAAATCTTTGGACTCAGACAGATTCATCCCATCTCATACCACCTTGGTGGCAGGCTCTCCTCCTTCATGTCCCCACTGAAACCAAGACTCTGGAAGGCCTCCAGAAAACTAGCTGAGCCCCAAATGAAGGAGATAGGACTTTGAAAGCAGTAATAAAGGATTTGGACTTTAACACCTGGCTGCACTTGTGGTGAATACTGAAGTGCAAGGAAGGCTGAATCCAGAGACCCCAAGAAAACCTCAACAGAGAACATTACATTTTAAAAAGAACATTACAGTTACTGATGCCCAAGCTGCTGAAGGTCATCACAGACCCAAGAGTTGATCATACTGAAGGTTTTAGAAATGGTTTTCATCAGCTGGATGTCTCATATTCTCTGGGTATGTGATTTAAAATTGGTGCAACTTGACTAGAAATAAGGAAGGATGTCAGGAGAAGTGAGAAAGATAACACTTTCTCTGGTTTGCTATGATTTGCTATTTACATATTTATTCCAACACTAATTTTAACCCTGGATTATCTTGCTGTGGCTCTGGAATGATTCAATCCATGAATAATAAAGCTGTCCCTAATAACAAAAACAAAGCCGCAAAACAACACAGTTCCAGCTTTTTACCTCTTTAAGGGAGGATAGAATCATGCAAAACTTTACACAAAAGCAGATAACAGAAAATACCGGTTCCAGAATTAATGTGAGATTACCTGTCATTTAGGTTTTCTCTGGAGAATAATCTCTGATGATTCAGAATCTCTGTGCACCTCCTAGTTCTAGGGCTCCTTAACTAGTCTTTTTACTTTGCTATAAGGAATCCAACCATTTTCAACAGTTCTCACTACAGTCTCTTTAGTTATCAGAACCTGTAATGGTTCTTCACAGACTAGGGAAAAAAATTGTATCTTTCCACACCTTTACCAGCACATAGTCACAGACTTGAAAAGATATACTTGTGAACTTGAGTGGTGGGGACTGGGAAAATGATTCCTTGTTCAAGAGTTCTGAAAGCTAGGATGATAATTGCCAGTATGTAATGTCTCAAAAATTTGTCTTTTGTCTTGATTCCCCACCTCTGCCTGGAGAGGGTAGTTCATAACAACATTCTTATGAGGTGTAGAACTAATTTTCAAGAGTGCCAACAGTAGGCATGTTGTCATGGTAATCTAGGTTGTATTCCCCAAAACTGCTTTTTGATAGTTTGATTCATTCTTTTTCTTTTCCCTGAAGAAGGAGGATACCAGGGAATGTGGAATTCCTATCTAATTTCTAGACATAGGTTATTATGGTTTTTAACACCTTTGCAATAGTGAAGTGAGTTCCATTGTCTAAACAGTTTGTTCCACCAACCCAAACTTGGGAATGATTTGTTCCAAGATGACCTTGCTCACTCCTATGGCTGTGGCAGAGCTTAGAGGAGAAGCCTTTACCCAGACACTTAGATAGTCTTATATCACAAGTAGATATTTTAATTTCCCTACAAAGCATATCAGTGTAATCTACTCAAATACTTTGGAATGGTCTCAGATTCACGTTTCTGCCTCCTTTTGTGGGTTTTCTCAATATCTCTCTATTCACTCTTTGACACACTATACATCTTTCAGTGATTCTTTTGGCTACAGTTTATATCCCAAAATGTCTTAGCATAGCATCACACATTGTCTGAATTTCTCAATGGCTTCCTTGATCTAAAATTACCATTATTTCTATGATAATATCTTTATTAACTATCTTTCTCCCATAACTCTTCTTCATTTTTGACAGCTCTTAATTTTTCTAACTTTTTTTTTGCTAATTAGAAGTGCAATTGTTGGGGCCTCAATTCTAGGGATGAGAGTAAACATTCTCATCTATCTTTCCTCTAGCAAGACTCCTTTCAATTGGTTTCCAATTACTTCTGGGGAATTTCATTTTTGATCATCTCTTACATGCACTACCACAATTTCACAGGGTAATAATAAAATTTTAAGCATCTGATTAACTAACTCTATGAACTAACTCTTTTCCCTTACTATTAATTAATCCTCTTTCTATATTATCCCAAAGTTATGCACCACTCTACAAGCATACTTAGAATCAATATAAACCATTATTTCTTTCTCTTCCAGGGGTATAAGGGCTTGGTTTAGTGCATATAACTCACTTGTTCAGGCAGACCACTGCTTTTTAAGGATATTCTGTCACCTACCAAGTTTCCCATCTATTACAGAATATCCATTTCCTCTACTTCCTTCCACCATTCTAGAGGATCCATTCACAACCTCATCTCTGTTTCAAAAATATTATCTTTCAAGTCTGATCTTACTTTGGTCTGAAAGTTTACTAAGTCCAAACAATCATGTTCTGAGCTCCCTGAGGTCCCTCTTTCTCCCTTCTGCAGGATTAACATGACTTCTCTAGTAAGTATTAAGTCATTTTTAAGAAATCATTTATTTATTTACAAAGCATTTGCATGGGTAATTTTTCCAACATTTACCCTTTCAAAACTTTTGTTCCAAATTTTCCTCTCCTTCCCCCATCTCTCCATACCTGGCAGGTAGTCTAATATATGTTAAATCTGTTGAAATACATGTTAAATCCAATATATGTATACATATTTATATAGTTATTTTGCTGCGCAAGTGTATTATGATTTCAAAGAAAAGTTCGGATTCGCTCCTATAAATGACGCTTTCAAGCTCAGTTAAAAAGTAAAAGTAAAAAGTTTTAATCAAATAAGACAAGGTACAGACAATTTAGATTTACACAAAAAAACAAATAGAAATAAGAACAATCAACAACATGACAATTATAGCAGATAGAGGAAGAGAATACATCACTAATTCAAGGGAACCTCAAAAACTCAAATGGCTGGGAGCCCTGTTTCAGCCTCAATCAACTTGAATTGTATAAAGATGTTCCCCGGCGAAGCGTCCTCCCCACAGGTGAAGCTCGACGGAGATATAGGACACTAGCCTTTTATATCCTTTTTTAGACAAAGAAGACCCTCAGCCAAGAAGTTTGGCATGTATACTTGTGCAGAGTATGTGACAATCTGGTATGTTGACTCATTCCATATTGTCTATACCTTGACATGTTTCCTTATCAATTGTATATGCTTGGGGAGGAAGCCACCCAGCCCTAAGCATAGACATTCCCAGGGATGGCTAGTTCCTGATACCTATTGTCAAGGACATATAGAGTTCATGGAATGGTCAAATTCCCATAATTTAGAAGCTCAGGCCTATTAGATTTGAGTGAGCTTACTATTCTAATATGAAATTTTAATTTCTTATTCAACAAGAAACATCGAATTCTAGAAGGAAGGAAAAGAAAAACTGAGAAAGAAAACAGAATGCAAGCAAATAACAACAGAATGAGAATGCTATGTTGTGTTCCACACTGTTCCCATGGTTCTCTCTCTCTGGGTGTAGATGGTTCTCTTCATCACTGAACAAATTGAACTGGTTTGAATTCTTTCATTGTTGAAGAGAGCCATGTCTATCAGAATTGATCATGGTATAGTCTTCTTGTTGCTGTGTATAATGTTTTCCTGCTTTTGGTTATTTCATTAGCATCAGTTCATGCAGGCCTTTCTAAGCCTCTCTGAAATCATCCTGCTGGTTGTTTCTTATAGAACAATAATATTCCATAGCAATCATATATGATAATTTAATTCAGCCATTCTCCAATTGATGGGCATCCACCCAGTTTCCACTTTCTTGCCACTATAAAATGGGCTGCCACAAACATTTTTCACAAGTGGGTCCCTTTCCCTTCTTTAAGATGTCTTTGGGATATAATCCTAGTAGAAACACCTCGGGATCAAAGGGTATGTGTAGTTTGATAACTTTTTGAACATAGTTCCAAATGGCTCTCCAGAATGATTGGATCCGTTCACCGTTCCATCAACAATGTATCAATGTCCCAGTTTTCCCACATCCCCTCCAACTTTTATCATTATCATTTCCTTATATTTTAGCCAATCTGACATGATTGTAATAGTATCTCAGAATTGTCTTAATTTGCATTTTTCTGATCAGTAGTTATTTGGAGCACCTTTTCATATGGCTAGAAATAGTTTCAATTTCTTCATTTGAAAACTGTCTGTTTGTATCCTTTGACCATTTATCAATTAGAGAATGACTTGAACTATTATAAATTTGAATCAATTATCTACATATTTTAGAAATGAAACCTTTATCAGATCCTTTGGATGGAAAAATATTTTCCCAGTTTATTGGTTCTGTTCTAATCTTATCTGCATAATTTTTGCTTGTGCAATTTTTTTTAACTTAATATAATCAAAATTATCTATTTTGTGATCAATAATGATCTCTAGTTCTTCTTTGGTGGCAAATTCCTTTCTCCTTCACAAATCTGAGAGGTAAACTATCCTATGTTCTTCTAATTTGTAATATCATTCTTTATTTTAGATCATGAATCCATTTAGACCTTATCTTGGTATATGGTGTTAGGTGTAGGTCTAACCTACTTTCTGCCACACTGGTTTCCAATTTGCCCAGAAGTTTTTGTCAAACAGTGAATTATTATCCCCAAAGCTGGGCTCTTTGGATTTGTCAAATACTAGATTGTTATAGTCATTGACAATTTTGTTCTGTGAACTTAACCTATTCTACTGATCAACTTCTATATTTCTTAGCCAGTACAAAATGGTTTTGATGACTGCTGCTTTATAATATAATTTTAGATCTGGTACAGCTAGGCCACTTTCATTTGCTTTTCTCTTCATTAAGTCCTTTGAGATTCTTGACCTTTTATTCTTCCAGATGGATTTTGTTGTTATTTTTCTAGGTCAGTAAAATACCTTCTTAGGGGTTTCATTGGTATAGCACTACATAGATTAGTTTAGAGAGTGTTGTTATTTTTATTATATTCACTCGACTTATTCAAGAGCACTTGATATTGTTCCAATTGCTTAGATCTGAATTTATTTGTGTGGAAAGTGTTTTGTAGTTTTTTTGATCATATAGTTCTTGACTTTCCTTGGCAGATAGATTCCCAAATATTTTATACTATTGATAGTTATTTTAAATGGAATTTCTCTTTGTATCTCTTGCTGTTGGATTTTGTTAGTGATATATAACAATGCTGATGATTTACGTGGATTTATTTTGTATCCTGCAACTTTGCTAAAATTGTGGATTATTTCTAATAGTTTTTTAGTTGATTCTCTAGGGTTTTCTAACTATATCACCTGCAAAAACTATACCATCTGCAAAGAGTGATAATTTGGTTTCTTAATTACCTGTTCTAATTCCTTTCATCTCCTTTTCTTCTCTTATTGCCAAAGCTAGCATTCCAAATACAACATTGAATAACAATGGTGATAGTGGGCAACCTTGTTTCACCCCTGAATTTATTGGGAATAGTAGTTTATCCCCATTCCATATGATGCTTGACGATGGTTTTAAATAGATGCTACTGACTGTTTTAAGGAAAAGTCCATTTATTCCTATACTTTCAAGTGTTTTTAATAGGAATGTGTGTTGGATTTTATCAAATGCTTTTTCTGCATCGATTGAGATGATGATATGGTTTTTGTTAATTTGGTTATTGATATAGTCAATTATGGTAATAGCTTTCCTAATATTGAGCCTACATTCCTGATATAAATAAATCCTACTTAGTCGTGGTGCATTGCCCTGGGGGTGATTTTCTGTAATCTCTTTGCTAATATTTCATTTAAAATTTTTGCATCAGTATTCATTAGGGAGATTGGTCTAAAATTTTCTTTCTCTATTTTCAACCTACATAGTTTAGGTATTAGTACCATGTTTGTATCATAAAAGGAATTTGGTAGGAGTCCTTCATTCCCTATTTTGACAATATTTTATGTAGCATTGGAGTTAATTGCTCTTTAAATGTTTGGTAGAATTCACATATAAATCCATCTGGTCCTGGGGATTTGTTAAGGGAGTTTATTAATATCTTGTTCTATTTCTTTTTCTAAAATAGGACTATTTTAGCAATTTATTTCCTGTCCTGTTAATCTGGGCAAACTATATTTTTGTAGGTATTCCTCTATTTCACTTAGGTTGTCAAATTTATTGGTATTGGGCAAAGTAACTCCTAATAATTGCTCAAATTTCCTCTTCATTAGTGGATAGTTCTCCCTTTTCATTTTTGAAGAAAACAATTTGATTTTCCTCTTTCCTTTTACTAACCAAATAAACTAAAAGTTTATATTGTTTTTTTATAAATCTAACTCTTAGTTTTATTTATTAATTCAATAGCTTTTTTACTTTCAATATTCTTAATTTCTCCTTTTAATTTTAGAATTTCAAATATATTATTTGATTTGGGGTTTTTAATTTGCTCCTTTTTTCTAGCTTTTTTAGTTGCAAGCCCAATTTATTGGTCTTCTCTTTCTATGTTTTATGGAAGTAAGCATCTAAAGATATAAAATTTCTCCTTGTTACCACTTTGGCTGCATCCCACAGATTTTGTCATTTTCTTGGATGAAATTATTGATTGTGTCTATGATATGCTGTTTCATTCATTCAATTCTTTAGAAAGAGTTTATTTAGTTTCCAATTTCTTTTTGGTCTCTTTTCTCCTGGCCTTTTATTGAATGTAATTTTTATTGCATTGTGATCTGAAAAAAAATGCATTTACTATTTCTACCTTCTTGCATATGATTTTGAGGTCTTTATGTTTTAATATATGCTCAATTTTTGCATAGTTTCCATGAATTTCCACGAAGAAGGTATACTGTCTCCATTCAATTTTCTCCAAAGTTCTATCATATCTAGTTTTTCTAGTATTCTATTTGCCTCTTTAGTTTCTTTCTTATTAATTTTTATGATTTGATTTATCTGGCTCTAAGAGAGCAAGTTTGAGCTCTCCCACTATTATTGTTTTGCTGTCTATTTCTTCTTGCAACTCTTAATTTTTCCTTTAGGAATTTGATGCACTTGTTTAATATTTGTATTGTTTCATTATCTATGATACCATTTAGCAAGATATAGTTTCCTTCATTATCTCTTTTAATTAGATCAATTTTTGCTTTTGCTTGATCTGAGATCAGGAAGGCTACCTCTGTTTTTTTTTTTTTTTTTTTTTTTCTTTTTTTAATTTCACCTGAAACATAATAGATTCTGTTCTAGCCTTTTACCTTTCTTCTGTATGTATCATTCTTCTTTAAATGTGTTTCTTGTAAACAACGTATTTTAGGATTCTGGCTTTTAATCCAGTCTGCTATCCGTTTAAGTTCACCCCATTTACATTTACAGTTAAAAACCTATGAATTCTGTATTTCCTGGCATCTTATTAACTCCACATTATACTTTTCTCTTTCCTTTTCCCCTTTCCCTACTCCCTAGTATTTTACTTATGAGCACTACTTGCCTCAAATAATCCTCCCCTTTAGAGACCCTCCCCCTTTCTTATATCTTTCCCCTATTATTTCTCTGTCCCCTTCAGTTTAGCATACCCCTTCCTTTTTGCCTTTCCTATTCCCCTTTTATATAAGGGTGAAACCATCAAATATATCTAATGTTCTTTTTTTGAGCCAAATCTAATGAGAGTAAGATTCACACAATATTCGTCATCATATCTTCTTTCCCTCAATTATAATAGGTTTTCTTGGTCTCTTCTTGAGATGTGATTTCCCTAATTTTACCTCCACTTTCCCCTTTTTTCTGTTACAATTCTCTTTATATCTCTAGTTTCTTTTTTATATTATAACAGTAATACCATATTGTACATGTATTCTCTATATTCTCTATGTATGTCCATAACAGAATTAGTTCTCAAGTTCTTTTTTTCTTTTTATGCTTCTCTTGAGTTTTATATTTTTAAGTCAAATTTTTTGTTTAGCTCTGGTCTTTTCATCAAAAATAAATTGAATGTCCATCTTCTTTCCTGAAAGAAAATGCTTGGTTTAGCAGGGTAATTTATTCTTTTTTTTTTTTTTTCCTTTTTCTGAGGCTGGGGTTAAATGACTTGCCCAGGGTCACACAGCTAGGAAGTGTTAAGTGTCTGAGACCAGATTTGAACTTGGGTCCTCCTGAATTCAGGGCTGGTGCTCTATCCACTGCACCACCTAGGGTACACCCAGGGTAATTTATTCTTGGCTGCATTCCAAGTCCCTTTACCATTTGCAATATCAGATTCCAAGCCTTTCAATCCTTTAAAGTGGAAGCTGGTAGGTTTTGAGTAATCCTTATTGTGTGGCTCCTCGATATTTGAATTGTCTTTGTCTGACTGCTTGTAATATTTTTTCTTTAGTCTGATAGTTCTGAAATTTAGACATGATATTCCTTGGGGTTTTAATTTTGGAGTCTCTTTCAATGGTCATTTTATCTTCTGATTATATGACACCTGGGCAGTTCTCTTTGATGATTTCCTGAAAAATAGTGTCTTGACTCTTTTTTTCATTATGGATTATAGGGAGTCCAATAATCCCTCCTCGATCTATTTTCCAGGTCAGTTGTTTTCCCAATTAGGTATTTTCCATTTTTTTCTATTTTTTTTTCACTTTTTTGGTTTTGCTTGACTGGTTCTTATTGTTTCATTGAGTCATTAATTCCATTTGTTCAGTTCTGAATTTTAGTGTGTTATTTTCTTCATTTACTTTTTTTTACTTCTTTTCCAATTGAATTTTTAAATGAGTTGTTCTATGGAATTCACAAATTCTGTTTTTTGTTTTTTTTTTCATGTTTCACAAATTCTGTTTCTCTGGGAGTTGTTTTTTTTTTTTTTTCTTTTTTATCAATTCTATCTTTTAATGAGTTATATGCCTTTTCCAAATGCTCATGCAAAGTTTTCATTTTTTTCTCCATTTTTCTTCTAGCTCTCTTTTAAGATGCTTTAAAATTTCTTCTAGGAGAGCCTTGTGTGATGGGGACAAAGTTATATTACCTTTTGGGGCTTCATCTGGAGACAATCTGCCAGTGTCCTCACCTTTGATTCAATATAGTTCTAACTTGGTGAGGTTTCCCCACAAGTTGGTTTTTTACTCTCCTCAACTAATAAGAATGTAGTGGCCACAGCTTGAACCACTCTGATCATCCCTGGGATACTGTAAATCCCTGGAATACTAACCCAATGGTGGAATAGAAAGGCCTCTGATTGACATTGTTCTCACATAACTAAATCAGCACTACAAGTGTATCTCCCTTATCTACAGTTACAAATTGATGGAATGTTTATATAAAGTAGGAAATGCAGAACAGGCACAGCAGCTAGTGCAAGTTTTAATTGTCATTACTGCTTCACTTCAGATTCTTTCCATTTCAAGACCTCAGGCCACTGGAGACCCCATTCCCCAGCACAATGCTTAGTTTTTATCCTCTTGGCTCTCTCCTTTATTATTACATATCATTACATATACATTTAGGAGTTAACATAACCAATCTTAGTTCCAGATTTAGGCCAGTAGATGAAGGGTTTCAAAAGTGGTTCTTTTGACATCATAACAATAATATTTGATTATTTTCTTTTTATCTGTGCTATAGGTTCATGACCTATCACCCCAGTACTGTAATATCCTCCCTAGTAAGCTTTCTAGAGGAATTTCTATTCCTCCAGGGATTATCTCCTTTGAGTTCTTCCCTCCCATCTCTAAACCTGGCCCCCTGACTTACTCTAAGACAGTCCAGACAGACCCCTAGTGATAAAGGAATATCAGCTCAACAAAGGCAGTACCTTTTGCCACCAATTTTCCTACCTTTCATCAATATATTGACTTGCATGATCTTCAGCCATTTTCCTCTTTGCTATTGCCATGAACCTCTCCTGTGGCAACTGCTGATGTCTTTGGGATGTAGTGAGCCCCAAGTAAAGGCAAATTAAAATACTGGGACCATTGAAGTCAACATGAATGCTCTTTCTAGTCTATTTAAATTCCACCTTCCCCAGAGATCACATATCCTAGACAAGCTCCCACAATATAAGAAATATGACATCAGACCCAGTTCCAAAGCCTGTGATGTATTTATATTATTTTATTTTGAGGGGTTGTGTACTATTCTTATCTAAAATATAATGTTCTCTGGAAGCAGGTTTCTTGGGGAGCTTCTGGGGGCAGCCCTAGTTTCAATTCAGTTCAATAATCACCTCAAATGCAGCTAGAAGTTAAAGTCCTTTATTTTCTCCTTCAAAGTCTTGAATCTTAGCTTTAATAGAGGCCTATCTCTCTTCTTGGTTCCAAGAGCTCTTGCCACTAGTCCTTTGTCTTTGCCAGCTTCATTCTCTTGTCCTCCCAATGTCTCCAGGTGAAAGTTGGAATGAATCTGCCTCTGCCTCCAAGAAAGTGGGATTGTGGGCTTCTGTCCTCTGAGTTGTGAATCTCCCCAAGTCAATCCTAGCTCCTATCTTATATGTGCTCTCTGAAGGTGTGAATTCTAATGTGTGAACTCTCTTAAAGGTGTGAACTAAGTACTTAAGCATTGTCTCTATCAATTCCAGTGACTTAGCACCTTGTTTCAAGTTATGGCCCATAATAGGGTTGTATGATGCAGCTTTTAGATTCTCACTAGAAAGGACCCTCTCAGAGAAAGTGTGTCAATATAGAAAGAAGAGAAAGAAGAGCAAGCTTTACTAGGTTAGTTTCTTCTCCATCTCCTCTCACTTAATATTGATTGGTTAATAGGAACCCTTTCCCTTTTTCCTCCCCATTATGCTAAGATTTCTGTTATTGCTTTCCTCTGGGTGGAGGAGATAATAAGGATGAACCTTATTAAGCAAGTTCAATGAAGAAAAGTCTTTGCTTACTCATTCACTCTAATTAGTTTAAATCAGTTTCAAGGCTGGCCCCTTTATCAGGAACTTTGCTGTTAAATTTGTTTCTTCTTTTGAAAGCTCATTGGTTGGTAATGTTTATTATCTTACACCACTTTGACATAGTAATATCCTATGAAAACCTAATTTTTAGTATTTCCCACACAGGAAAAGGTAAAAAGTAAAACAAACAAACAAACATGATCTTAAAGTATCCTCCAAACTTCTTAAATAGTACCTGTCTTTCAAGCTTGCAAATTTACAAATAATTTATAAGCCTTCCCTACCTGGTCCCAAAAAGCCTTTCTAGTCTTTTTACACTCTCTACTTCCCTCTACAAACTCTACACTTCTGTCACACAGAGCCACTGTATTTCTTGCACTCCCACACTGATCTACTTAAAAATTTGAACAAAAAACCATAATAGCTATAAATTCACAAGAGTGGTTAAATAAGTAACTAACACAGTTTTCCACTGTCATCTCTATTGTTGTGGTGTGCTGAATCAAACTGACAATGAATCACAGAAGAATAATAGGAAGTGTTGCTCTCTCTATTAATAGCCTTCAGAATTTTCCTTTGAATAGTAGATTGTTGATTTAACAATTGTTTAAAAGCTTTTTCCTGGATATAGACTGAAATAAAATTAATATTGCAAGTGATTTTATCTCACACAATAAGTCCTACAGTTTACAAATTAGATCAGGGTAGCATTCTTTCTAGAGTTAACATTAATATCAACAAGTTCTTAGTTATGAAAAAACACATGATAGACTCTGAAAAAATATTTGCTATTTCATACCCATGAAAATGGTAGAAAATATTTTCTAAAAACTTTCAGCCTTTTTTTTCCCTTTCTATCTTGACAAATTCTGATGCAAATGACATTTTTGGGGAATTTATACAGAAAGTGAATGCATGGTAATTTAAATCAGAAAGTTTAATTAAAAGTAGCGTAGAAGCCCAATTCCAGAGGACTCTAGTGATATTTTTCCTTAGCAATCTTCAGGGTATTCTCCTTGATGCCTTAAAGAGAATATTCTTGAGAATAAAATTCTTTATACCCGACCACAAAGTCTTAAAACAATTGTTAAACTTATCACTCTCAATGATGTAACAGTGGTCTACTATTTTATTATTTTGCCTTGTTTATCAGCATCATGCTTTGTCTGCATCTTATCTGGGATGGTAAGAAATTCTGGTGTATACTAATCAATATACACTTTATCCAGTTAGATAGAAATTAAATAGAAGCATTGATTTCATACTTATCAGTAGTTAGTTGTGAAATATTTTTACCAGGCCTCTGCCAGCTTGGAACTATTTTGTTAACACTTAAAGTGTCTCATGTCAAGGAATAAAATAACTTTCCATTTCTCTATTAAGTATAAGAACAAGAAGATTATGAAAATAAAGTCAACCACTTAGAAAAGAAGATATAGAGGCTCAAGGAAAAAATGGCTTTTTGAAAATTAGAATTGGGCAAGGGGAAGACAATAAAGTTATAAAAGATCAAAAATGAAATATAAAGAATGAAAAAAATAGAATGTGAAACATCTTATTAGAAAAATAGCAAATTTAAGGGTAGCTAGGTGGTGCTGTGGATAGAGCACCAGCCCTGAAGTCAGGAGGACCAGAGTTCAAAACTGATCTCAAACACTTAACATATAGCTGTGTGACCTTGAGCAAGTCACTTAATCCCAATTGCCTTGGCAAAAAAAAGAAAAAAAAAAGAAAAACAACAGAATTAGAGAACAGATCAAGAAGAAAAAACATAAAAATAACTGGACTACCTGAAAGTTATAACCAAAAAAAGTCACACTAGAAATAAGAAAAAATTATTCTGAAGTGATAGAACAAGAAGGAAAGTAGAAACAGAAAAACCCACTGATCACCACCTGAAAGAGATCCTATAAGGAAAGCACAGTATGTATGACTATAATGACATGTAATTTCAAAATTTCAAAATCCCCAAATCAAAGAGAAAATTTTACCAACAAACAAAAAAAAAAAAATCAAACATGCTGGAGCTATAATTAGAGTCCCACAAGATATATCAGCAGAAACAATAAAAAATCTCAGGTCCTAGACTACTAGAAATCAACAATCAAAAGAACTAGAGTTTCATCCTAAAACATTACTCTAGCAAAATTAAGTATAAGATTGAATGAAAAAAATGGACAATCAATAAATAAACTCAGATTTTTGGGATTTTGTTGCAAACAAACCTGAACTCAATAGAAAATTCAACATGTAAAAGTCAAAATCAAAGACTAATTTCAAGGAACTTAATAAGGACAAACTTTACATTTTATATGTGGAAATGCAAACCATATCTTTAAGATTGTAATTAGTAATTGAGTAAGAAAAAAGTTTGGAGTAAAGCTGAGTATGAGCAAATGGTATGAAGTGTGAAGTGTGAGAGCAAGGAATTAGATGGGGAAGGAAGTCTGGTAGTTCTAAAATCCTGCTTACATCAGGAATGGATTAAAGAGGGAACAATACACATACATAATGGAGGGATATGTGTGTATATGTACACATATATGTCTATGTGTAGATTAATGGGAAAGGGATTCAGAGGAAGAGGAAGAGTGAGGGGAAAGGATGTAGGAGAAATTCTTGGGAGGAAGGCTAACTAATAAGTTAAGTTAGCAGGTAGAAGTAAAGTAAAGAAGTTAGAAGGAGAGGAAACAAGAATAATGCATGTATATATGCATATATATATGTTCTTGAATGTATGTATGTATGTATATAGTTGAAAGAGGTGAGGGGAAAGAATAAAGTAAAATGTTCACAGCAGGAAACAAAAAAATCTACAAGAAAAGATGGTGAGTATTCAATACAATGTGTTTTATTATTAAATACACTTTTTTGAAATGGAAATTTATTGTTACATATTTTGAATCCTCATGTACGCTCTGTCATTGACAAATTTTTTTTTTTGTTTTTCTACTTTATTCTATTTTGTTTTTATGTTCTAACTTTTTTTAAAGAACAAACAATAAAAAATGGATATAGAGCTTTTGGTTCCATTCTTTTTTTTTTAATTCATTTTTCCAAATTATCCCCCCCTCCCTCTATTCCCTCCCCCCAATGACAGGCAATCCCATACATTTTACATGTGTTACAATATAATCAAGATACAATACATGTGTGTAAATACCATTTTCTTGTTGCACAATAAGCATTAGATTCCGAAGGTACATGTAACCTGGGCAGATAGATATTAGTGCTAACAATTTACATTCACTTCCCAGTGTTTCTTCTCTGGGTGTAGCTACCTCTGTCCATCATTGATCAATTGGGAGTGAGTTGGCTCTTCTTTATGTTGAAGGTTTCCACTTCCATCAGAATATATCCTCATACAGTATTGTTGTTGAAGTGTACAGTGATCTTCTGGTTCTGCTCGTTTCACTCAGCATCAGTTGATGTAAGTCTCTCCAAGCCTCTCTGTATTCCTCCTGCTGGTCATTTCTTACAGAGCAATAATATTCCATAACCTTCATATTTTTGGTTCCATTCTTGATGGATTGTGTATGTGTAGATTATTACTTCACCATTTTTCTTGCCTCAGTGCCCCCACCATTTCAATAGTGAGCAGTTGAATGATTCATGGATATGAATCCACTACAGAATAAATTTTCTGATGATAACCAAAGCCAATGTCTGTTTGAAAAGTGTGCTTTCAAAGTTCTTGTATTAGTCTGAGAAGATGTTGGCACAAAGTCCATACACAGAGAAATAAAATATTTTTCTCACAACATTTTTCAGCAACTTTGGAAGCTTTCTGGTTTCCTAGTTGAATATGTCCATGTATAGCTTATTTTCTTCAATAGGTAAAAAAAATCAATTTACACACACTCTGAAAATTTACTAATACTTCTGATCTCCAAATATGTAGCATCTGTTGGTAGTAATTTTCTGTTTTTAAAAATTAATTTATTTTTAATACACATTGCTTTATGAATCATATTGGGAGAGAAAAATCAGAACAAAAGGGAAAAACAAAGGTAGCAAAAAAAAAAAAAGAAAAGAGAAGTGAACATATTATGTGTTGATTTATATTCAATCTACATACTTCTTTTTCTGGATGCAGATGACATTTTCTATCCAAAGTCTTTTAGGATTGCCTTGGAAGTAATTTTCTTAAAATAAATTTCTTTAAATTTTCTTTCTTTAAAGTATGCATCTAAACATTTTTTGGTAATATATCTGTGTAACTTTTTGCACAAGGAAGATCTATGTCTTATTATCTTTAGTATTAGAAGTTCTGTACTTGTATACCACAAGTGTAATTCTTCATTCCTTGAGAAATTCCTCTTCTTGGAATACAGATATACACATGTCAGTATTGCATGATACTGAATTGAATGCATTTATCAGATCCAACTAGATAATCCCACACCTATGGATTTTTCATCATCAGTGATGTACTGTAATATAACATCATGGTTGCAGCAGCCACATACTTAAATAAATTCTTTTGACACATTCTCATATGTCCATTTCTAGCCTTTCAGTCCTCTAGAGTTTTTTGCTAAATTGAAGACATAGATATTGATCATGCTATTGATCAAGAATAAGAATCTCTAATTAAAGGGCAAATTCTGGTCACCTTTCTTTTAAATTAGATAAAATTGGAAAAGTATTGTTTTTTGGTGATATTTATGAAAATATTTCAAGATATAATAATATCCTCCTAGATCAATCTTTGCCTAAAATGGTATCTAGTACCATCTATTATCTGGTACCTAGTGCTAACTGGTCTGAAGATTATATTATTGAACTTTTGATTAATCCAAACCTCAGTATTGGCAGAGTAGCTTAAAAATGAATTCTCTATATTAACTAAAATAATATATTTGATAGCAAAGGTGTACAATTGTGGGAAATAATTGTTTAAAACCAATGCCAATATCTGACAAAATAGCTAAATTGTTCTAATTATTCCACAAAAAGTACAAAGATATAGTATTTTTATCTCAGTGGTAACGTGTTAAATTTGATGTTTCTGACCTGCTCTTAAAATTTCTCTGAATACTAATGCTCTTGTACCATTGTAATAAAATCATTCATTGCTATTCAAAATTCTACTCTATTTTACAAATGTTAGTATTCACAAAATTTTCCTTTAAAAGGGGGGATTAACAGGGTTTGCTATATATGAATACTTGGTGCTGTTATGATATTTAAAGTTCCATTATTAATTCTATTCACTGGTGCTGCTGATGGTCTGTTAAACCTTAGCTATTGCCTTAGCTAGAATATTTGAGGAATTTCAAGATTGATAAAAGTAGTCAATAATATTATTGGATTCTTTTGCTTGCTGAGGAGGCATATTCTTTGTAAAGTTCTCCAACAATCTAGTTTTGATTATCCTTAATTCCTTTTTGACCTATACTATTACTAAAATGAGATTAATTCAGAATGTCACAAATTGTCAAAGTTTGTCTTGTAACTGGCTCTTTGTGGTGTGGGAAAATTGGAATACTAATGCATTGTTGGTGCAATTGTGAATTGGTCCAACCATTCTGGAGAACAATTTGCAACTCTATACAAAGGAATATAAAATTATGCATACCCTTTGACTCAGCAATATCTTTACTAGGTCTGTATACCAAAGGACTCACATGTACAAACAGGTTGATAGAACCTCTCTTTGTGGTGGCAAAGAATTGGAAACTGAAGGGTTGCCCATCAAGTGGGTTTAAACAATTGTGGTATATGAATGTGATAAAATACTATTGTTCAATAATAAAAAAATGATGAGCATGCAGATTTTCAGAAAAATTTGGAAAGATTTATATGAGTAAAGTGAGCAGAACCAGGTTAACATCATTCATAGTAACAATGTTATGTGAATGATCAACTTTGATAGACTTTGCTCTTCTTAGCAATACAATGATGTAAGATAATTCTAAAAAATTGATGTGACATTTGGAATCCCTTCTGGCTTGAGAGCTGTCATGCTTTTTTCCCCTCCAAATAAATTTTGTTATTGTTCTATAGTTAATATTGTTAATTTTATTGGCATACATTAAATCCATAAAGTTATATAGTTCATTATATTCATGGCTCAAACATGAATGGTAAATATGTCTATAAATAATTGTTTCTATAAATAATATTTTTGTATTTATTAACATTACATGTCTTTTGGCAGATTAACCACTTGATATTTTATGCTTTTCCTATTTATTTTGATTACATATTTTTTCACATTCTGCTATTTTATCAAAGTAATTGTCTTACTTAATACTTTCAACAATTCTATTATATCTTAAAAATATACAATCAAAGGCAGATAATTTTGTCTCCCTTTTGCTTGTACACATCTTTAATTTTTTCCCTTGCCTTATTCTTATAACTAACATTCTAGAAATATGTCAAACACTTGCATTGATCCCATACCTCCAACATTTCTCATTTTTCTTTTCTGTCATATTAGCCAATCTGATAGATGTGAAATGGAACCTCAGAGTTATTTTAATTTCCATTTCTTTAATTTGCATTTTCACTTTTGTTGTTGGAGTTTTTGTGTTTTTTTTCTTTTGTTATGATTCTTCTTTTACAACATGACTAATATGAAAATATGTTTAATATAATTGTACATTTATAACTATATTAGACTAATTACCATCTTGGGGAGAGAGAAAGGGAGGAAGAGAGAAAAAATGAAAATCAAAATCATATAGAAATTAATATAAAAAACTAATAAAAAAAATTGAAGGTTTTTTTTTCCCTTGCCTTATTCCTATAACTAATGTTCTAGAAATATGTCAAATTGTAGTGGAAAGAGGGAGCATCATTGCTTCATTACCACTTGTGTTAATAATATTTCTTGTATTTCTTCCCTACAAAGTAGGAATTTGAAAAGGTACTTTTATGTCTATGATTTCTCAGATATTTTCTTCCTCTAAAGCTGTAACTAAGTAGGGATTTTTAAAAAAAATATATTTTCTTGTTTATGTGAATATCTGATTGTTTCTGATTTTAAATTATCAAGATGATTCCTATTTGGACCCAACTATGTCATAATGATTTTTTTCTTTGTATGTTGCTGTTTATATTTGAAATGGTTTTGAATGTTTGAATGGTTTGAAAACAGTATTCATTGATGACATTCTGCCACATTTGTTTTTGTTTGTTTTGTTGTTTCCTGTCCAAGAGTATTGAGTGGTCAGCATTTCATACAATGGGTGGTCCAGAACCAGAAGAGAAGAATAGAAAAAAAATTGCTCAAAATCATGTAAGTAGTGTTTGGAAGAAGTAGAATTTGAACCTGAGTCTTCTGCTTCCAAACATATGAACCACACTTTTTATGATGGTGACATTTTGTTCCTTTTAGCCTTTGTTTGCTAAACCTAGTTACTATCACATACATGTACAAATCTGTGGTTTAAATAGCAAAAGAAGTTGGCTATGAAGATGTTTCTGTGCAGTTTTCATGGTCACATGTTGAGAAAATGAAGTATAGTCCATCACCCTACTGTATTCTTTATATAAAGAATCTGCCTTTTCACCCATCACAACACTAACTTCTTAGCAGAATGAAGATGAGGATGATGAGGATGATGATGAGGATGATGATGATGATGATTCTGGAAGAAACAAACAACTTTTTCTATCTATTTTCAAACCTAGAATGATATGGGAGAAAAAGGACCTTAAAAAGAGCATGGAAACATTTCTACAAGGAAAGGATACTCTCTTCCACAAAAAAATGAAGAGAAACAATGTGAACCAAGACTCTTAGTCAGTGAAAATACAAAGTTCTGAGTGGAATGGGCATAGGGTTAAAAGAAAGAGAAATCTTAATGCTGGAGCAAATAATACCTAAGCAATTAAAATCATGTGAAAACCTAGTAGAGGAAAAGAAAGATTTATTTTGAAGATGTTAGCTACCTCAGAAGCACAATCTGAAGACTCAGAGCCAGCGTTCACATTAAACCTCAGGAATGTGTGATTATTATAGATTATTAGAATAGTTAAGAAAACTTGTTAAGGGGCCATTCTTATTTCTAGTCAAAAGACCAAGAACCAAATGAATTAATAAATCAAATTATCCCACATTAGGAGTGGCCCAAAAGGAGCATCAATCTACTATAAGAAAGTGAAATTCTAAGGCTTGTTTTTCCAAGGCCACAACCAAAACAAGATGGAATCCCAAGCTCTTCTTTTCCTTTGCCTGCCTATCTTTTCAAAGACCATAAGCTAGTAATAATAGATAACCCAGAACTCATTTCAGGGATCTTATCAGCTTGACTCAGAAAAAGCTCTAAAATAAGGAAGCACTGATATAGCTCAAAATTTATTGAATTATTAATGAAAATTTAAAAAGCATTACAATTTTTGGGTGTATCAGATGGGACATATTGAAAAATTATATGTTTATTAAAATTTTATAATTTAAATTTATTTTGTAATTTTCTTCTGGAAAATCCATATTATCCAAAGGGAAAAGTTAGTAGCTGTCTTGTTAGACAATATAAGGGAAAAAATTGCTTAGAAATTTTGACTTCAATAACATCCTTTCTGATGAGTATTGCTTTATCCAAGATACTGATTTACTTATGGAGAATTCAAAATGCTTGATGCTCAGAATATTAAGCAGGCTCTCTATGGAGTTCAAGGAACATTATTCAATCATCCATAAGGACTTTTTCTGATGCAAGTAAAAAATTGCAATGCTTATGCAGGAAAATAAAAGGTACAAAGGGAGAAGGATATTTTTAGGTAGGGAGAAGGGAATGTGAATCTATATATATATATTTTTTTTTTAAAGATAATAATTGCTGGAATTTATTTCTAATGCTTCACAAATATTTCATTTCATCTTTAAGATAACTCTGGGGGAAGGCAACAAGAATTTTTTTTTACTTAATAATTTTTTATTATATATATATATTTTTTTTTTATAATATTATCCCTTGTATTCATTTTTCCAAATTATACCCCCCTCCCTCTATTCCCTCCCCCCGATGACAGGCAATCCCATACATTTTACATGTGTTACAATATAGTCTAGGTACAATACATGTGTGTGAATATCATTTTCTTGTTGCACAATAAACATTAGATTCCGAAGGTACATGCAACCTGGGCAGACAGATATTAGTGCTAACAATTTACATTCACTTCCCAGTGTTTCTTCTCTGGGTGTAGCTACCTCTGTCCATCATTAATCAACTGGAAGTGAGTTGGTTTTTCTTTATGTTGAAGGTTTCCACTTCCATCAGAATACATCCTCATACAGTATTGTTGTTGAAGTGTACAGTGATCTTCTGGTTCTGCTCATTTCACTCAGCATCAGTTGATTTAAGTCTCTCCAGGCCTCTCTGTATTCCTCCTGCTGGTCATTTCTTACAGAGCAATAATATTCCATAAACTTCATATACCATAATTTACCCAACCATTCTCCAACTGATGGACATCCATTCATCTTCCAGTTTCTAGCTACAACAAAAAGAGCTGCCACAAACATTTTGGCACATATATGTTTCTTTCCGCTCTTTAGTATTTCTTTGAGATATAATCCCAGTAGTAGCGCTGCTGGGTCAAAGGGTATGCACAGTTTGATAACTTTTTGGGCCTAATTCCAGATTGCTCTCCAGAATGGCTGGATTCTTTCGCAACTCCACCAGCAATGTATCAGTGTCCCAGTTTTCCCACAGCCCCTCCAACATTCATCGTTATTTGTTCCTGTCATCTTAGCCAATCTGACAGGTGTGTGGTGGTATCTCAGAGTGGTCTTAATTTGCATTTCTCTGATCAGTAGTGATTTGGAACACTCTTTCATGTGAGTGGATATAGTTTCAATTTCTTCCTCTGAGAATTGTCTGTTCATATCCTTTGACCATTTATCAATTGGAGAATGGTTCAGTTTCTTATAAATTAGGGTCAGTTCTCTATATATTTTGGAAATGAGACCTTTGTCAGAACCTTTGTTTTTAAAAATATTTTCCCAATTTGTTACTTCCCTTCTAATCTTGTTTGCATTAGTATTATTTGTACAGAAACTTTTTAGTTTGATGTAATCAAAATCTTCTATTTTGTGATCAATAATGATCTCTAGTTCTCCTCTGGTCATAAATTCCTTCCTCCTCCACAAGTCTGAGAGGTAGATTATCCTCTGTTCCTCTAATCTATTTATTATCTCCCTCTTTATGCCTAAATCATGGACCCATTTTGATCTTATCTTGGTATATGGTGTTAAGTGTGGATCCATATCTAATTTCTGCCATACTAATTTCCAGTTTTCCCAACAGTTTTTTCTGAATAATGAATTTTTATCCCTAATGTTGGTATCTTTGGGTTTGTCAAAGATTAGGTTGCTATAGATGTATCCTTTTTTGTCCTTTGTATCTAATTTGTTCCACTGATCTACCGGTCTATTTCTTAGCCAATACCAAATGGTTTTGGTGACTGCTGCTATATAATATAGCTTTAGATCAGGTACACTTAGACCACCTTCCTCTGAGTTTTTTTTTTTTTTCATTAGTTCCCTTGTAATTCTCGACCTTTTATTCTTCCATATGAATTTTATTGTTATTTTTTCTAGGTCATTGAAATAGTTTCTTTGGAGTCTCATTGGTATAGCACTAAATAAATAGATTAGTTTGGGGAGTATTGTCATCTTTATTATATTCGCTCGGCCTATCCAAGAGCAATGAATGTCTTTCCAATTATTTAAATCTGATTTTATTTTTGTGGCAAGTGTTTTGTAATTTTTCTCATATAATTCCTGACTTTTCTTTGGTAGATGGATTCCCAAATATTTTATACTCTCAACATTTGTTTGGAATGGAATTTCTCTTTGTATCTCTTGCTGTTGCATTTTGTTAGTGATATATAAAAATGCCGAGGATTTATGTGGATTTATTTTGTATCCTGCCACTTTGCTGAAATTTTGAATTATTTCTAGTAGCTTTTTAGCAGAGTCTTTGGGGTTCTCTAAGTATACCATCATGTCATCTGCAAAAAGTGATAGTTTAATTTCCTCATTTCCTACTCTAATTCCTTGAATCTCTTTCTCGGCTCTTATTGCCGAGGCTAGCGTTTGTAGTACTATATTGAATAGTAATGGTGATAGTGGGCAAACTTGTTTCACTCCTGATCTTACTGGGAAAGGTTGCAGTTTATTTCTATTGCATATTATGCTTACTGAAGGTCTTAAATATATGCTCCTGATTATTCTAAGGAATAGTCCATTTATTCCTATACTCTCAAGAGTTTTTAGTAGGAATGGATGTTGGATTTTGTCAAATGCTTTTTCTGCATCTATTGAGATGATCATATGGTTCTTATTAATTTGATTATTAATATGGTCAATTATATTAATAGTTTTCCTAATATTAAACCAGCCCTGCATTCCTGGTATGAATCCTACTTGATCATAGTGTATTATCCTGGAGATGATTTTCTGAAGTCTTTTTGCTAATATCTTATTTAAGATTTTAGCATCAATATTCATTAAGGAGATTGGTCTATAATTTTCTTTCTCAGTTTTCGATCTACCAGGTTTAGGTATCAGTACCATGTCTGTGTCATAAAAGGAGTTTGGTAGGACTCCTTCATCCCCTATTTTTTCAAATACTTTATATAACATTGGGGCTAATTGTTCTTTAAATGTTTGGTAGAATTCACATGTGAATCCATCTGGCCCTGGGGATTTTTTCCTGAGGAGTTGATTAATAGCTTGTTGTATTTCTTTTTCTGAAATGGGACTATTTAAGCAATTTATCTCCTCCTCTGTTAATCTAGGGAGCCTATATTTTTGGAGGAAGTCATCCATTTCACTTAAGTTATCAAATTTATTGGCATAAAGTTGGGCAAAGTAATTCCTTATTATTTCTCTAATTTCCTCTTCATTGGTGGAAAGATCCCCCTTTTCATTTGTAAGACTATCAATTTGATTTTCCTCTTTCTTTTTTTTGATCAAATTTACCAAAGGTTTATCTATTTTATTGGCTTTTTCATAAAACCAACTCTTGGTTTTATTTATTAATTCAATAGTTTTTTTACTTTCAATATTATTGATTTCTCCTTTTAATTTTTGTATTTCAAGTTTAATTTTTGGTTGGGGGTTTATAATTTGGTCTTTTTCTAGCCTTTTAAGTTGTAAGCCCAATTCGTTAATCTTCTCTTTCTCTATTTTCTTCAAATAAGCCTCTAAAGATATAAAGTTTTCCCTTATTACTGCTTTAGCTGCACCCCAAAGATTTTGATATGATGTCTCATCATTGTCATTATCTTGGGTGAAATTGTTAATTGTTTCTATAATTTGCTCTTTCACCCAGTCATTCTTTAAGATGAGATTATTCAGTTTCCAATTACTTTTTTTTACCCCTAACTTTTTACTGAATGTACCTTTTATTGCATTGTGATCTGAGAAGAATGCATTTAATTTTGAGATCTTTATGTCCTAATATATGGTCTATTTTTGTGTAGGATCCATGAACTGCTGAGAAGAAAGTATATTCCTTTCTATTGCCATTCAGTTTTCTCCAAAGGTCTATCATACCTAGTTTTTCTAATGTTCTATTTACTTTTTTAATTTCTTTCTTGTTTGTTTTGTGGTTTGATTTGTCTAAATCTGAGAGTGCAAGGTTGAGATCTCCCACTATTATAGTTTTACTGTCTATTTCTTCTTGCAATTCTCTTAACTTTTCCTTCAGAAAGTTAGATGCTATACCACTTGGTGCATATATGTTTAGTACTGATATGGCTTCATTATTTATGCTATCTTTCAGTAGGATATAGTTTACTTCCTTATCTTTTTTAACGAGATCTACTTCTGCTTTTGCTTGATCTGAGATAAGGATAGCTACCCCTGCTTTTTTGGCTTTACCTGAAGCATAATAGGCTCTGTTCCAACCTTTTACCTTTACTCTGTATGTATCTCCCTGCTTTAAGTGTGTTTCCTGTAGACAACATATTGTAGGGTTCTGCTTTTTGATCCAATCTGCTATCCGTCTCCGTTTGATGGGATCGTTCATCCCATTTACATTTACAGTTAAAATTACTAATTCTGTATTTCCTGCCATCGTATTATCCCCAGATTATGCTTTTTTCCCTTGAACTCCCTGATCCCCCTCCCCGATATTTAATTTACAGACCCCCCTTGTGACGCGCAACCCTCCCTCTTTTTTTTTTTTTAGTATTCCTCCCCCCTCCCTCCACGTCCCTTCCCTTATTCTCCTTTTCCTTTTCCCTTTTCCTCTCCCCCCTTTTAATGAGGTGAGAGAAAATTCTCTGAAAAACAAATATGTTAATTATTTACTCTTTGAGCCTCTCCTGATGAGAGTAAGATTCACACAATGATTCTCCCCCTCACTAAGTTCCCTCAGATATGGTGTATTTTCTATGCCTCTTCCTGGGATGTAGTTTCCCTCTTTTCATCATTCCTTCCCCTTTTTCTGAACCGACCTCCTTCCCTTTACTACACCCCCCTTTTTTTCTTTTATATCAGTAAAATCAAATTATCCTTGAGTACTTTTTATATACCCACAACAGAGTTACAGTTCTCAAGGGTTCTGTGTACCTTTTTCTGTTTCTCTTCAGTCTTGTGGATGTAGATCAAATTTTTTGTTTAAGTCTGGTTTTTTTTCTTAGAAACATATAGAATTCCTCTGTTTCATTGAATGACCATCTTCTTCCATGGAAAAAGATGCTAAACTTAGCTGGGTAGTTCATTCTTGGTTGCAGTCCTTGATCTTTTGCCTTATGGAATATCAGGTTCCAGGCCCTTCTATCTTTTAATGTGGAGGCAGCCAGATCTTGGGTGACCCTTATTGTGGCACCTTGGTATTTAAATTGTTTTTTTCTAGCTGCTTGCAGGATTTTCTCCTTTGTGTGGTAATTCTGCAGCTTAGCCACTATATTCCGTGGTGTTCTTTTTTTAGGGTCTATTTCAGAAGGAGTTCGATGAATTCTTTCCACATCTACTTTCCCTTCTGTTTCTATTATCTCTGGACAGTTCTCTTTGATAATTTCCTGTAAAATAGAATCTAGGCTCTTTTTTTGGTCATAGTTTTCTGGAAGTCCAATAATCCGCAGATTATCTCTCCTAGATCTATTTTCCAGGTCTATAGATTTTCCCAGTAAGTATTTGACGTTGTTCTCCAGCTTCTCATTTTTTTTGTTTTGTTTGACTGATTCTTGGGTTCTCTGTGAATCATTCATTTCTATTTGTTCCATCCTGACTTTTAAGGAGTTATTTTCTTCTTTCACAGTTTTTAGTTCTTTTTGTAAATGCCCAATTTCGTTTTTAAATGAATTATTTTGCTCTATTGAATTTTTTTCCATTTCCCTAATTTTGTTTTTGAGAATTATTTTCTTTTTCCAATTCAGAAATTCTATTTTCTTGAGACTTTTTTATCTTTTCCAATTCAGAAATCCTACTTTCCTGTGTTTTTTTAACCTTTTCTAATTCATAAATTTTGTTTCCCTGCATCTCCTGTGAATTCTTTATTTTTTCCAACTCCAATTTCAGGACGTTGTTATTCTCTATCATAGCTTCCCTTTCCTTTCCCCATTTTTCTTCAAGCTCCCTTAATTTTTTAAGAGTTTCTTCTAGGAGGGAGTTATGTGATGGGGGGCAGGAATCGTTCCCCTTTAGGTTGTTATCTGCTGTCTCTCTGCTGTTAACTTCCTCGGGGTTGGATACCCGCTCTTTCTCTGTATAGAAGGAATCTATGGTTTTTCTGGCTTTTTTGCTCATATTTAAAAAATCTTTTGGGGTCTGTCCCTGGGGTAGGAAATTATTTATTTACTTCTTTACCAGCTTCCTCCCAGACCGGATGGATGCAGCGGCTCCTGCACCTGAGCTAAGATAGAGCTCTGGGAGAGAGTTCCCCACCCCCTCCCTGGAAGTGCCTCAAAGGTGATTAGCACTGCTGTGCCCTAAGGGCGCTGAACAGTAAAGACAGCACAAAGCCCAGCCTATGCGTCCCGGTGGGACGTGGACGTCTGCAGCAGGTGACGTGAAAAGCCCCTGTGCTCAAACTGGAAGTGTCTGCCAGAAACCGCGGTCCCTAGTTCAAAGGTTCCGCTTCTCTGGGACTTCCTGGAGCTGAGTTCCACTCCCTCCAGCTAAACTAGGCAGTGTGTGTTGCCTTGGGCCGTATCCACCCACTTGTCAATTTCTTAACTATTCTCAGGTCGTAGCTGAGGCCACACCCCCTGGTGCCGAGATCTGCTGAGTCACCTCCAGGATCCGGGGAAAATCTAATCTGAGTTTTTAAAGTATTTTAGCTTTCTCTTCTGAACTGCTAAATAATTAGCAGAGAAGAACTAACAGCCTGTGACAGATTCCTTTATCTCAGTGGCTTCTCTGATCCCAGAGCCCTTCCCAGCGCGATCGGCAGAGTATGCTAGCACCCAGCCGTCTGTGCTGGCCTCTCTTCTTCCTCCCCTGGGGACTGACCTTTTCTATTGAAACTCCAGATTCTCTTCAGCTGGTAAGTCGTGCTTCCAGTCCTTGTGGTATCTATCAGTCCAGGGCTTATTTTGAGACTTAATTTATCTAATTGGTTGTGAGGGAGTGAGGACATTCACAGAGTCATGTGTTTCTTCTCCGCCATCTTGGCTCCGCCTCTGAATCTATATTCTTAAACAAGATTTCAAATTTGAGCGAGGTTATGCAAAACTAGAGAGGTGGATATTCTTTGTAGAAACCAAAGGTCTGAGCTTCTGTGAAAGGCATTCAGTCCTTCCTCCAGTAAGAATAGGGCAAGAGTTCCATAAAAAGTAAATCAAGGCAGCAGTAGATAGAGCACTGTCCCTGAAGTTAGGAACATCTGAGTTGAAACTCTGCTTCAGACCCTTGTTAACCCTAACATTTGTTAGCTGGAGATCCTGGGAAAGTAGCTTATCTCTAATAACTTGCAAAAACTATAAAAAAGGGAAATCAAGGCATGCTACCTCCTTACTTGCCTAACAAATGAGTGAAGGAAATATATATTAGAATGCTATTGCTGCTATGGTGAATTTACATTTAAGGAGCTTATTCAAGGAAAGGAGTTGGAGTACCACTTATGAGTGATAGTGTTACTTGACTATGGAGAACAGAGCAGAGTATAAAGTGTTAGAAGACTTGAAAGCTAGAAAGATGTCATATTGAGAAGAGCTTTCAATTTCTAGACAGAATATTTCATATTTGATCCTGGAGGTAAAAGGGAGGTATGATTTTATTGAATAATGGAAATGACCCCACAGTTGAGTGAAAAAAGGAAGAGAGAGAGAAAGGCTTGAGGCAGGGCAACCAACAAGAAGGCTACTGAAGAAGTTCCAGAACTGCAATGATAAGGGCTTGCCATCAACATGCAGATTTGTGAGTAGAGAAGTGACTACATACTAGAGATTTTGTGAAGTAAGAAATGACAAGACAGGACAATATCAGATTAGATGTTGGTGAGTGCAAGTGAAACATTGAGGATAAATAATTTCAAAAATAATCAAATATGCCCAAAAAGCATTACTTGGCTTAGGAAAGTCAAAGCTTAGTTATATAAAACAACTAGTGAATTCTCTTTTAGTGAACTGAAAAAAGTGTTACCCAAAATCATCCTACAAAAATGTTATGAATAAATATCTAAAGAAACAGCTGCAACCTAAAGAGAAATCACTTTTATAACTTCCAAGTTGTTATATGCTCATTCTGTCACTCTAGGACCAGTTTACTTAAATCTTTAGTTTGACTCATGTCTAAGTTCCCCCAGAAACAAGGAAGTAGAATTCATATAGTCCAACTTGAATCAAGTATGGGACAAGTCTTTATTTCTTACACACAAAAGAATGCAAAAATACAACAACCACAGAATACATTGACATAATATTTAAAATAGTATTTAGAGGGGCAGCTAGATGGTGCAGTGGATAGAACACCAGCCTTGAATTCAGGAGGATCCCAGTTCAAATCTTGTCTCGGACACTTAACACTTCCTAGCTGTGTGACCCTGGGCGAGTCACTTAATCCCAGCCTTGGGGGGTGGGGGGATAGTATTTAGAAATTTAACTTGTAAGTATCAGTTATATTTCTCTGGTGGATTACTATTTAAAATTCAAAAACCATGACATTTTTGGGATTGCTGGATAGGCATTGTTATATTTTACCTCAGTTCTGTACTGTTATTTCACAATACATGTTTATTAATCATCTAAGTGAGAGCTTAAGTTCTTCCTTTTTCTGGTAGAAATCTTCTCTGAAGCATAAATTTCCCTTACCACTATTCATCTCCATCTGATGAACCTAAAATCTCCATGGCTCTCAAACTCCAACGTATCTTTTCTATCTAGTCAAGTCTACCTTGAGATCAATGTTCATTCATTTATTCAGGAGAATTAAAACACAAAGTGGAAAAGGCTCCCAATCTAAAAGTTATCTAGCTCAATTCCCGTACTCTATCCGCCATGTTGAAGTACTCACCAGTTAGTTTCCAAGGATGAAGAAGGGTCAACCTTCTCACACCCTTTAGGGAAATTTGGAAAGCTATATACCATCTGGAAATTAAAAATAATAAAAGCTTAGGGCAGAATCACTCTCTTTTAAAATTTCTTTTCTGAATTATGAACTCCAAATTCATTGGCCAATAAAGGAAGGAACTCTTTATCTTCAACATGCCCTATTCGAAGTTACAGATAGCCAACAGGAAGCAGCCAGGGAGCTCATTAACCCCAAATTCCGAAGAGCTGGGTTCACACACATAAGGGAGAAGCACGAAAGATAACTTTTGTCAATATGCCCTTTCAACTCCTAGTTACAAAAATAATTTCATGTATGTCTCTTTCTCTCTCTTTCCATTTTCCTGAACAGTGCCTCGCCTAGATACAGTGATAATAATTGGTGTCTATGAATTGAAAATAATTTTGAATCCTATAATTTGGAATGTGTAAGCTATAATTTTGATATTGAAAAATTAGTAGTCTTAAGATACAAATCAGTTTAGAGCTTTGTGTACACTTAGGTATAGTGCAAATGCTAAAAAATGAATGAAACATTCAGCCTTAATATTTACAAACAACTTATAAACTTAATATATACAAGTCTTTCAAATTTAAAACCAAGCTGCAGAGTGGAGGGAAAAGTTTTAAAAGAGTGCTTAGAAATTTAATTCTTAATACTGCAGCTTTTCAAAAATAATTTTTTTTTGATTTAAGTATCTACCTTCCCAAATTATAAAACTCTAACATTCTTACATTTATTAAGCATTACATATCAGGCAATGCTTGGAAGAGGGAATTCAGAGTCAGAAATGAAACTGTATTTGCCTTATCCTAATCAGTGAGGAATCTGAGTATTCTAAAAAGTAATCTGCATTTCTACCATGAGAAGGAAGTAATAATTGAGTAAACTTATGCATATTTTTATGTTTAATCTAACCTGAAGTCTCTTATTGAATAATCACACAATGGAAATTCAATCAGGAGATAAACTTGCCTGCTTAAATGATTTCCCTTTATACAAAGGACTTAATGAAGAAAAAAAAAAAAATCAATCATTTTAAGTGCTTACTATCAGCCAGGCACTGTGCTAAGTACTTTACAAATATTATCACATTTGATCTTCACAACAACCCTGGTAGGTATGTCTTATTATTATCCCCATTTTACAGATAAGGAAACTGAGAAAAACAAAAATTAAAAATGACTTGCTTGCAGTGAATAACTGAGAATGAATTTGAACTCAGGTCTTCCTGACTTCAGTATTTCCATCTAGGCTATGAGTCTTTTTTTTCAATGATATTACAGTGTTTTGATATCAAAGAGTTGTTTTGAATTTAAAAATGCAGGTTTTTCTAATGAAATTTAAGAAGAAAATGTGCTTCTAGTTTTTGGAACACCTACCCAAAATCATAAATTATAAGAGCCTCTGCTGAGAAACAATTCAATTCACATAAATTGTGTATAGTCAATTTACACATTATCCTTAGGTACTGGACTACAAATGGTTAGCTAAAATACATTGAACAGTTATAAATTAAAGGGACATAGTTATGAAAAATAGAGACCCAGAATGAGGATATAAGTAGTACCATAATGAGATATTGGTCTTTAGAGATATAGCTCATTTAAATTCTAAAGTAGATGATTAAATTATATGTACATCATTGATTGGCATAAAGTGATAAAACCCATCTTTGGAGATAAGATTAATTTATAACTGCTCAAAGAAGGTTCTTTTTGTCTTTTTTAAAAGATATTTGGACTGATAGGCTTTTCTCTCTTATTGGGTGCATCCCTGTAGGGAGTGGGGTGGGGATCCATTTTGCATCCTTGTTAAGTTTTTATTTGTATTCTTGCTTTTATTAACTAATAAAAAAGTTGTTTGATTTAGAGGAGTATTTTTAATTTTTGCTAGATTGTGTTGACTCGGTATCATTAAATACAGATCCAAGCCTTGAGATTAATAGCTATTTGGCCTAGAACACTAGGAATATTTTGAACATAACTGAAATGCAAAATAATATGATTAAAGGGTAGTGGAAAGAAATTGTTGGCACCAACACTAATACTGAATTGTTATAATTGATAATTACTTTGCTTCTTTCATTACAGGTAGCTGATATTACAGCATAGTCTCCAGTTATTATTATACCCAAAGAGTACAAAGGCAAAGGCAAGATGGAAAGGAATCAGCAGTACTCTAGAAGAACTCTTCCAACATTCCTCACTAATCAATTGAAAAATAATTTCTTAAATCAAATTTTAGAGCAGCAGACCAACAAAAGGTCAGAATGAGATTTTTTCTAGTGTAAAACAGCTTGCAGGGGAGGAGCAGACTCAAGATGGTGGCAAGCAGACAAATCATTATCCAAGCTCTTCCTGACATCCATCAGAACAACACTAGATCAAGCCTCTGAACTGGTTTTGGAGTGACAGAACCACAAATATTTGGAGTGTAACAAATTTCTAGCAAAAGATATTTTAGAAGAACTTTAAAAAAGGTCTGTTTCACTTGGGCATAGGAAAAGACAGTTGAATCCAGGCACAGTATAGGGTTCGATGGTCCTTGCCCATATTGTGGGGCTCTTAGCCAAAATGCAGCAGCATTGGCTATTCTATTCAGGTTGCAAGCTGGTGGATCATTAGATTTGCTGTGAGACATCCAATGCAAATACAAAAAACAAATAGTGAGCCCCTAAGCCCCAGAATAACTTGAGATTTGGCTACATGGACCTGGCAACTGAAGGAAGTCAGCAGCACAAGTCCAGGGCTGCTGTCACCTATTGATGAATTTTGGGACAATCTCCTCTTTGTCCTAATAGTAGAATGCAACCCTTAAAAATGAGCAAAAAAGCAAAAAAGAACTCTGATACCTTTTATGGAGACTAAGAACAGACTTAAAACCCTGAGAACACTAAAGGCAAATAATCTTCATATAAAGCCCTGAATGGTGATATGAGTTGGTCCCCATTTCGTAAAGCTCTATTAGAAGAATTTGAAATGGATCTTAAGAGAGTTATTAAAAAATGGGGAGGGGCAGAGCCAAGATGGTGGAGAAGATACACGCGAATTTCTAAGCTCCCATCTACCCTCAATACAAACTAGTTAAATCAGTCTCAAAAATAACGCTGGACTGATAAAAACCACAAGGATTAGAAGCACAACTTGCCAGCCGAAGAGAGTCTGGAATTTTGATAGAAAAGTTCGGTTCCAAGGGGAGGAAAAAAAAGACTGTTACAGACAGGGTTGGACTAGGGGCTAGCACATTGCAGCAAACAGGCTAGGGAGAACTCTGGGATCAGAGAAGCCACTGAGATAGAGGAATCTGGCATAGGCTGATAACTCTACTCTGCTTGTAAAACAGCAAATCAGAAGAGAAATCAAAGCCACTTTAAAATAAAAAACCAGAAAATATAACCACCCCAATGACTTAACACCAATCCTGGCATGGCAGTGCAGCCGCCTTCTGCTGTCTGGGGCTTTTCCTTGGGGCAATTAGAACCTGAACAGCAGGAGACACAGCCTGGGGCAGCCTCTAATCCACAGAGTGTGGGGCTTAGCCTGAGGCAGTGGAACTCCCCCAGCAGCGAAAATCCAGCAGCAGCGGAAACCCCACAACAGTAACTGTGCTTTCTGGGCAGAGATTTTTGATTTGAGCACAGGGTAAAAGCCTAATATCAGCTGCTAATATCCACAGCATCACAGGAGGCTTTGGCTGGGAGTGTGATGTTTTTACTGTTCAGCCTCTAGCTTCAGGGCTACACAGTGAGGGTACTTCACTGGGCACTCCTGGCAATGCAGCCAAGCTAACCACTTCTGAGTCATTTCCTGGGGGCAGAGGGGAACTCTTTCCCAGAGTTTTCTCATAGCCCAGTCACAATTTTTGCTCCTTTCCAGCCTATCTGGGAGGAAGTTGGTAAATTTCCTACCCAAAGGGCTGACTCCACCAAGTTTTGACAATGAGTAAGAAACTGAAGAGAATGATTGATACCTTCTACACAGAGAAAGAGCCGGTATCCAACCCCGAGGAAGTTAAGAGCAGACAGTCTCCTGATAACACCCTAAAGGGGAATGATACCTGTCCCCCATCACATAACTCTCTCCTAGAAGAGACTATTAAAAAGTTAAGAGAGTTAGAAGAAAAATGGGGAAAGGAAAGAGAAGCTATGATAGAGAATAACAACATCCTGAAATTTGAGTTGGAAAAAATAAAGAATTGACAGGAGGTGCAGGGAAACAAAATTTGTGAATTAGAAAAGGTTAAAAAAATCACAGGAAAGTAGGATTTCTGAATTGGAAAAGATAAAAAATTCCCAAGAAAGTAGGATTTGTGATTTGGAAAAAGAAAATAACTCACTAAAAAAATTAGTGAAGTGGAAAAAATTCAAGAGAGCAAAATAATTCATTTAAAAACTCAATTGGGCATATACAAAAAGAACTAAAAAATGTGAATGAAGAAAATAACTCATTAAAAATCAGGACTGAACAAATAGAAATGAATGATTCATTGAGAAACCAAGAATTAGTCAAACAAAACAAAAACAAACAAAAAAAAGTTGGAGAATAATGTCAAATATTTACTGGAAAAATCTATAAACCTGGATAATAGATCTAGGAGAGTTAATATGAGGATCATTGAACTTCCCTAAAATTATGATAAAAAAAGAGCCTAGATTCTATTTTACAGGAAATCATCAAAGAAATGAGTCCAGAAATAATAAAAACAGAAGGGAAAATAGGTATTGAAAGAATTCATTGAAAACCTTCTGAAAAAGACCCTAATAAAAGAACTCCACGGAACATTATGGCTAAGCTGAAGAACTACCAAGCTAAGGGAAAAAATATTGCAAGCAGCTAGGAAAAAAAAAATTCAAATATCAAGGTGCCACAATAAGAGCTGGCTGCCCCCACATTAAAAGATTGAAGGGCCTGGAACCTGATATTCTGAAAGGCAATAAGAATGCAACCAAGAATAAACTGCCCAGCTAAGTTTAGCATTTTCTTCCTTGGAAGAAGATGGACATTTAAAGAAACAGAGGAATTCCAGTTGTTTCTAAGGAAAAAAACAAACAAACAGATTTAAACAAAAAATTTGATTTACATCCACAAGACTCAAGAGAAGCAGAAAAAGGTAAAAAGAACTCTTGAGAACTGTATTTCTGTTGTGGATATACAGAAAGTCCACATGGATAATCTGATTTTATTGATATAATATAAAAAAGGGAAGGAGTAAAGGGAAGGGGATAGTATCAGAAAACGGGAAAGGAGAGATAAAAAGAGGGAAACTACATCCCAGGAAGAAGCAAAGAAAATTTATCACATCTCAGGAAATTTAGAGAGGGGGAAGAACATTGTGTGAATCTTACTCTCATCAGAGTAGGCTCAAAGAGTAAATAATTGACATATTTGTTTTTCAGAGAATTCTCTCTCACCTCATTATAAGGGGGGAGAAGAAAAGGGGAAAGGAAAAGAGGAATAAGGGAAGGGTACAAGAAAGGGAGGGCTGTGCATCACAAGTGGGGTCCATAATTTCAATACTGGGGAAGGGATTCGGAGGGGACAAGGGGAAAAAAGCAAAATCAGGGGATAATATGATGGCAGGAAATACAGAATTAGTAATTTTAACTGTAAATGTGAATGGGATGAACTCTCCCATTAAGGGGAGGCAGATAGCAGACAGGATCAAAAGTCAGAACCCCTGATAAAGGTCTCATTTCCAGAATATATAGAGAACTGACCCTAATTTACAAGAAATCAAACCATTCTCCAATTGATAAATGGTCAAAGGATATGAACAGACAATTCTCAGATGATGAAATTGAAATTATATCCACTCATATGAAAGAGTGTTCCGAATCACTACTGATCAGAGAAATGCAAATTAAGACAACTCTGAGATACCACTGCACACCTGTCAGATTGGCTAAGATGACAGGAACAAATAATGATGAATGTTGGAGGGGATGTGGGAAAACTGGGACACTAATACATTGTTGGTGGAGTTGTGAAAGAATCCAAATATTCTGGAGAGCAGTCTGGAACTATGCCCAAAAAGTTATCAAACTGTGCATACCCTTTGATCCAGCATTGCTGCTATTGGGCTTATATCCCAAAGAAATACTAAAGAGGGGAAAGCGACCTGTATGGGCCAAAATGTTTGTGGCAGCTCTTTTCATAGTGGCTAGAAACTGGAAGATGAATGGATGTCCATCAATTGGAAAATGGTTGGGTAAATTATGGTATATGAAGGTTATAGAATATTACTGCTCTGTAAGAAATGACCAGCAGGACGAATACAGAGAGGTTTGGAAAGACTTGCATCAACTGATGCTGAGTGAAATGAATAGAAGCAGAAGATCACTGTACACTTCAATGCTGTATGAAGATGTATTCTGATGGAAGTGGATATCTTCAACATAAAGAAGATCCAACTCACTTCCAGTTGATCAATGATGGACAGAGACAACTACACCCAGAGAAGGAATACTGGGAAGTGAATGTAAATTGTTAGCACTACTCTCTATCTACCCAGGTTACTTATACCTTTGGAATCTAATACTTAACGTTCAACAAGAAAATTGGATTTACACACATATATTGTATCTAGGTTATACTGTAACACATGTAAAATGTATGGGATTGCCTGTCATCTAGGGGATGGAGTAGAGGGAGAGAGGGGATCATTTGGAAAAATTATTACAAGGGATAATATTATAAAAAAATTACTCATGCATATATACTGTCAATAAAATTAAAAGAAAAAAAGAAAGAAAAAGGGCTATCCCTTACATCTGACCTCACTTTAGTTTGATAATCCATAGGGTCTAAGCAATAATGTTCAATTTCAGAATTTGCCTTCTGCAAAAATACTGCTGTATTCATGCTATTATCTGTTATCAATACCAAATCATCCCTTTCCAAAAATATAGCCTCAGTTCAGGCTCTTAACTACCCCAAGCTGAAGCCTGGACAGTAGTAAGTAGCTACACAGCCGTCCCGAGATTTGTTAAGTCACTTCCGGATTGGGGTGGTTCTAATATCTGGCTTTATATTTTAAAGTGGCTTGATTTCTCTTCTGAGCTGCTGTTTTATAAGCAGAGAAGAGCTAACAGCCTGTGCCAGATTCCTCTATCTCAGTGGCTTCTCTGATCCCAGAGTTCTCCCCAGCCCGATTGGCATAGTATGCTAGCACCTAACCCTGTCTGTGCTGGCCTTTTTTCTTCCTCCCCTTGGAGTGGACCTTTTCTGTTGAAATTCCAGATTCTCTTCAGCTGGTACATTGTGCTTCCAATCCTTGTGGTTTCTATCGTTATTTTTGAGGCTGATTTAACTAATTTGTATTGAGGGAAGAAGGGAGCTTACAGATTCGCGTCTATCTTCTCTGCCATCTTGGTTCCACCCCCCGGATAGCCCTTTTTCAATAGGAAGAAAACTATTTATAGATGGTTCACCCCTAATGATAGATGGGAAGAAATGTAATGGCTATGCTATTGTAGATAGAGAAATTCAAGAATTAGTGGAGGCAGATTCACTATCCAAAAACTAATTGGCACAGACTTGTGAATTGTATGCTTTAAAGCAAGCTTTTAAATCAAGTATTTCCAGAAAATACTTCTGAAGTAGTGTGGAAATTTTTAGCCAATGAGACTGTAATAAAAGTGGTCTGTAAAGACAATTGTACATTTGTCTTTATCCCTACTTTGTCTAGAATAGAGTTAGCTTTAGTATTTTCTTTTTTTATATATTTATTTATATATATTTATATATTTAGTAGACCAATATTTTATTTTTTATTGTAGCTTTTTATTTACAAAACATATGCATGGGTAATTTTTCAACACTGATCCTTGTAAAACCTTCTATTCCAACTTTTCCTCTCCTTCCCCCCATTCCCTCCCCAAGATGGCAGATAGTCCAATACATGTTAAATATGTTAAATGTTAAATACAATATATGTATACATATTTATATAGTTATCTTGCTGCTCAAGAAAGATCAAATGTAGAAAGAAGGTAAAAAAAACCTGAAAAGGAAAACAAAAATGCAAGCAAACAATAACAGAAAGAGTGGAAATGCTATGTTGTGGTCCACACTCATTTCCCATAGTTCTCTTTCTGAGTGTAGCTGATTCTCTTCATTACTGAACAATTGGAACTGATTTGGATCATCTCATTGTTGAAGAGAGCCACGTCCATCAGAATTAATCATCATATAGTATTGTTGTTGGAGTGCATAATGATTTCCTGGTTCTTCTCATTTCTCTTAGCATCAGTTCATGTAAGTCTCTCCAGACCTCTCTGAAATCATCCTGTTGGTCATTTTTTACAAAACAATAATATTCCACAACAATGATATATCACAATTTATTCAGCCATTCTCCAATTGATGGGCATCCATTCAATTTCCAGTTTTTAGCCACTACGAAAAGGGCTGAACACAAACATTTTTGCACATATGGGTCCCTTTCCCTTCTTTAAGATCTCTTTGGGATATAAGCCCAGTAGTAACACTGCTGGATCAAAAGTTACGCACAGTTTGATAACTTTTTGAGCATAGTTCCAAATTGCTCTCCAGAATGGTGGGATCCGTTCACAATTCCATCAACAATGTGTCAGTGTCCCAGTTTTCCCATGTTTCCTCCAACATTCATCATTGTCTTTTCCTGTCATCTTAGCCAATCTGAGAAGTATGTAGTGGTATCTCAGAGTTTTCTTAATTTGCATTTCTCTGATCAATAATGATTTAGCTCCAGTATTTTCTAAAGGGGAAAAGAAAAGGTTAAAAGAGTTGGAGTTAAACAACCACTGAAGGTGGTTAATGGGAGGAGAATATTCAAGAGGGCTATGACTAGGGAAATTTGAGTTGTATTGTATAAGGAAATCATTAGGGTACTCAAGGTATATGTGATGTCTTTTTAAGAAAATTTGGTTGCATGGGGATATATAAGATTTAGAACAAATATCCAGGAGGTCTAGACATGTCTGATGATAAATAAGAAGATATTGAGGAGGTAACTCTTGGGAGGAAAGGAGCCTGGCTTAAAACCCTTTCAGAGTATTCAGATAGATTTTATTGAAATGACACTAGTGGAACAATTGCAGTGGCAAAAGGAGAGAGGAACATGGAAACATATGAAGGGTTTATGTTGTGGGAGTATAATGAAATGTTAGCTATCAGAAGGATCTCATTCAATGGAAACTCTGAGGAGGAAGACTTAGTCAGGGTTACTGAATATAACTGATAAGCCACATATGCTATCTTAAAGGAGTATCATTCCTACTTCATGCAAGAAATGTAATAAAAGCCTTCCTCCACTCTCAGAATTTGAGTTTGAAGTTTTCATTTCTAACAATACCTCAATGAGAAAAATTTAAAAGAATCAGAAAAGCAACAGGAGCTTCTTTTTACTAAATAAAGTCAAGCAAGAATGCCTCAGCAATTATCAACCCACATAATTCACTTTTCAGCTCTGTAATGGTACATACATATATCTTAGTTATCCCCAATGAAAACCTAAGAAAGAATATAGGCTATTTAGGCAATATTCTAAATCAGACTACATTTTAAAAGCTATATGATAGACATTGGGTGGATAATCTGTAGTGTTAGACATAAAAAAGGGGATTTGGACATGGCCGTGATTGAAATTCTGGTTCTGTTATTTACTATCTTAATGACTGTATGGATGAGTTATTTAACCTCTGTGAACCTCAGGATTCTTATTTGTAAAATTGATTAAACTTACAAGATGATTTTAAAGGTCCTTTCCATATCTATTGTATTATAAAGTATCATAGATGATAGATGGATAAACCAAATATTAAAATAATAATTCCTATCTTTAAGGCAATAGAAAAATGCCAAGATGGGGTAGTGAAACCAGGAACTTGGTCTAGCTCTTCCAGTTTCCCTAAAAAACACATAAAATCAAGCTTCTGAACAGAATCTGATAGAATGAAACCACTTTGCAGCTCAAGATAGATTGGAAAAACGTTGAGAAAGGTCAGTCTCACTGGGGTGAAAGGGAGTAGTTAGCTCAACTCAAAGTCTGGGAAAGTCAGTGAGAGGGTCTAAATCCTAGCAACTGAGATCCTTGGTCCTGGGTTAATAGAAGAGCCAATCAGTGGGGCACCCTTCAGTCCTGGGCTCTAAAAGCAAATTCTGGGAAAACAGGCTGTTTCCTAAAAAGAACAGGCAAAGCTACTTCTCCCCCTCTCCCTAGCAAACACAAGGGCCCCCTGTGCTTAAAGCCAAGGCTCAGAGTTGCACAAGGGAACTTGGGACACTCTCTTTACCCGAGGAGCAGAGCTCCACCTTAAAAGTGAAAACGAAAGAAGAATACCAAAAGCAAAAGAAAGATATTAGAAAAAAAAATCAGAGGAAAGCTTTTATAGGGATAGATGTCTCCTTTACCCTTACTCAGTCATGCTGAACTCTTTGTGACCCATTTTGGGTTTTCTTGGCAGAGACACTAGAATTGTTTACTATTTATTGTTCCAGCTCATAGATGAGGAAATCAAGGCACACAGAGTGAAGTGACCTGTCCAGGGTGATACAGATTATAAATGTCTCAGCTCACATTTGAATTCAGGTCTCCCTGATATTGGGGACAGAAGTTTTTCCACTTTGCTACATAGATGGATCCTTTGAGGAGGATTTATAGAAATATATGAGCCACAACAGTACAAGATTAAAAAAAGGTGGAGAGGATTACAAGCTGCATTAGGAGCAGAAGTGTCCACACTGCACATTATAACTAGAAAAAAAAAGTTTACAAAAAAATCCTGTGTTTTTCTTTGAGAGTTTGAAACCTACCTAAGGCTCAAGTCTTTTTTTTTTTTTTTTTTTTTTTTTAACAAGAATGGTATTTCCTGTCTACTAAGTAATAGAGTTTTACATTTAAATATATAGTAGAATGCTATTTGAGAGTAGAGAGATGAAAACAAGAAAAACTTTACAAAGAATCATTAATTAAGGTAATGCCTCAAGATAATGCTATTGCATTCATAGTGTATTTTTCTTCCTTGGAACTCAAAGCACCTGCAGTGGGTAAACATACGCTTACCACAGTTGTGTCTTGTTGCCTTTCATGATTTCAAAAGGGAATCAAAGGACTCAATGAAAAATAGACATCTGGATACATGTTTCTTAATGCTCCTTGTGAATCATTCAAGAAACTTATGATTTTCTTTCTAGCTGGCAAAGCAGCAGGATACAACATTGCAGAACAAAGCATACGCTACTAGCTTATAGAGGTAGGTATCCTTTGCAGAGTGTATAAGTAAGGAGAACCCATCAGGAGAAAAATGTAGATAAAACTAGGGACTTAGTCATGCTGTTGTAGCAGTGATGTATTACTTCTAAATATGAAACAGGAGGAAGGACAATGGGAAGATGGCAGAGTAGGCGAGGATATTCTGAGTTCTCCAGATTTCTCCTACAAACAAAACAAAATTGCACTTCAGGACTAATGTAGGCTGGGAAAAACAAACAAACAAAAAAAAACAAATAAAAGTTGAGGCAGAACAGGAGTCTTCCTGGGACAATCTACAGTTTAAAGAAAGACCCCAAGACAGAGTGTAAATATCTAAAGGCTAGCTCCACTGAAATAGCAAACTGGGAACCCTAGGGCTAGGTAGATTTCAAGATAGCCTCAATGAGAATCACAAGAACTTTTACCTCCTGGCCAGTGTGTGAAGTTTGGGATTGAATCTGGGAAGACTGAGGGAGCCTTTAATAATTAAGAACACAATACTATATAAACTTTTTGAAAAAATAGGGAAAGAAGGACTCCTACCAAACTCTTTTTATGACACAGACATGGTATTGATATCTAAACCAGGAAGGATGAAAACAGAGAAAGAAAATTACAGACCAATTTCCTTAATGAATATTGATGCAAAAACCTCAAAAAAAATATTAACAAAGAAATTACAGAAATTCATTCCCAGTATAATACACCACAACCAAGTAGAATTTATACCAGAAATGCAGGTCTGGTTCAATATTAGGAAAATTATTAACATAATTGACTATATCAATAATTAAACTAACAAAAACCATATGATTATCTCAATAGATGCAGAAAAAGCATTTGACAAAATCCAACACCAATTCCTATTAAAAAACCAATAAAATAGATAAACCTTTGGTAAATCTGATTAGAAAAAGGAGAGAGGAAAACCAATTGTTGTCTTAAAAATGAAAACAGGGAATTGTCCACCCAATGAAGAGGAAATTAGAGAAATAATAAGGGAATTACTTTGCCCAACTTTATGCCAATAAATTTGATAATCTAAGTGAAATGGAGGACTACCCCCAAAAATACAGTCTTTCCAGATTAACAGAGAAGGAAGTAAATTGCTTAAATAGTCCCATTTCAGAAAAAGAAATAGAGAAAGCTATAAATAAACTCCCTAAAAAAAATCTCCAGGACCAGATGGATTCACAGGTGAATTCTACTAAACATTCAAAGAACAATTAGCTCCAATGTTATATAAACTATTTGAAAAAATAGGGAATGAAGGAGTGCTAGGAAATTCCTCTTATGACACAGATATGGTACTGATACCCAAACCAGTTAGGTTGAAAACGGAGAAAGAAAACTATAGACCAATCTCCCTAATGAATATTGATGCTGAGATATTAACAAAAAGACTACAGAAAATCATCCCCAGGATAATACATCATGATTAAGTAGGATTTATACCAGGAATGCAGGGCTGATTCAATATTAGGAAAACTTTCACTATAATTGGCTATATTAATAATTAAATTAACAAAAATCATATGATCATCTCAAACACTTGTGAGTATAGGAATAAATGAACTTTTCCTTAAAATAATCCGTAGTATCTATTTAAAACCATCAATAAGCATCATTTGTAATGGGGAAAGATTGCAAACATTCCCATTAAGATCAGGGGTGAAACAAGGTTGTCCACTATCACCATTACTATTCAATATTGTATTAGAAATGCTGGCTTTGGCAATAAGAGTGGAGAAAGAGATTAAAGGAATTAAAGTAGGTAATGAGGAAACCAAATTATCACTCTTTGGTGATGATATGATGGTATACTTAGAGAACCCCAAAGATTAGACTAAAAAGCTATTAGAAATTATCCACATCTTTAGTAAAGTTGCAGGATACAAAATAAACCCACATAAATAATCAGCATTTTTATATGTCACTAACAAAATCCAATAGTTAGAGCTACAGAGAGAAATTCCATTTAAAGTAACTACCGATAGTATAAAATATTTAGGTATCTATCTGCCAAGGGAAAATCTGAAACTATATGATCAAAACTACAAAACGCTCTCCACACAAAATAAGTCTGATCTAACCAATTGGAAAAATATTAAATGCTCTAGGATAGGGGGAGCAAATATAATAAAAATGACAATATTACCTAATCTATTTATTTAGCACTATACTAGAAAAAATAACAACAAAGTTCATATGCAAAAACAAAAGGTCAAGAATTTCAAGGGAATTAATGAAAAAGAAATCAAATGAAGTAGACCTAACTGTACCAGATCTAAAATTATATAATAAAGCAGCAGTTACCAAAACCATTTGATTTTGGCTAAGAAATAGACTAGTTAATCAGTGGAATAGGTTAGGTCCAAAGGACAAAACAATCAATAACTCTAATAACTTACTGTTTGACAAACCCAAGGACCCCAGCCTTTGGGATAAGAACTCAATGTTTGACAAAAATTGCTGGGAAAATTGGAAATTAATATGGCAGAAACTAGGCATTGACCCACACTTAACACCATACACCAAGGCAGGTCAAAATGGATTCATGACCTAGGAATAAAAAATGAGATTATCAATAAATTAGAGGAACATAGGATAGGTTACCTCTCAGACCTGTGGAAGAGGAATGAATTTATATCCAACGAAAAACTAGAGATCATTATTGATCACAAAGTAGAAAACTTTGATTATATCAAATTGAAAAGTTTTTGTACAAACAAAACCAATGCAGATAAAACTAGAAGGGAAATAATAAACTGGGAAAACATTTTTACAGTCAAAGGTTCAGGTAAAGGCCTCATATCCAAAATATATAGAGAATTGACTCTAATATATAGGAAATCAAGCCAATCTCCAATTGATAAATGGTCAAAGGATATGAACAGACAATTCTCAAATAAAGAAATTGAAACTATTTCTAGTCATATGAAAAGATGCTCCAAATCATTATTAATCAGAGAAATGCAAATTAAGACAACTCTGAGATAGCACTACACACGTGTCAGATTGGCTAGAATGACAGGGAAAGGTAATGCAGAATGTTGGAGGGGATGTGGGAAAACAGGGACACTGATACATTGTTGGTGGACCTGTCAATACATCCAGCCATTCTGGAGAGCAATTTGGAACTATGCTCAAAAAGTTATCAAACTTTGACCCAGCAGTGTTGCTACTGGATTTGTATCTCAAAGAGATCTTAAGGAAGGGAAAGGGACCTTTATGTGTAAGAATGTTTGTGGCAGCCCTCTTTGTGGTGTCCAAAAACTGGAAACTACATGGATGCCCATCAATTGGAAATTGGCTGAATATATTGTGATATATGAATAGTATGGAATATTATTATTCTGTAAGAAATGACCAGCAGGATGATTTCAGAAAGGCTTGGAGAGACTTACATGAACTGATGCTGAGTGAAATGAGCAGGACCAGGAAATTATTGTATACTTCAACAACAATACTGTATAATGATCAATTCTTATGGATGTGGCCATTTTCAATAATGAGATGAACCAAATCAGTTCAAACAGAGCAATAATGAACTGAAGTAGCTACACCCAGCAAAAGAACTCTGAGAAATGATTATGAACCACTACATAGAATTTCCAATCCCTCTAATTTTGTCTGCCTCCATTTTGGATTTCCTTCACAGGCTAAATGTACAGTGTTTCAAAGTCTGATTCTTTTGTACAGCAAAACAACTGTTTGCTCATATATACATATATTGTATTTAATTTATACTCTAACATATTTAACATGTATTGGTCGACCTGCCATCTGGGGAGGGGGAAGGATGGGAAAAATTAGAACAAAGGGTTTGGTAGTTGTCAATGTTGTAAAATTACCCATTCATATATCTGGTAAATAAAAACTATTTTTTAAAAAATGGTAAATGAGATCACACTTTTTCTTCCTTCTTTAATTCCAGACACCCTCTCCTGATGTGTCCATTCTTCTAACAATAATAAGTGGTCTGACCATTCTACTCTGAAACACCTCTTCCTATCCCTTCACCAAGTCTCTCCAGTAAAGGGGAAATTTTCAACATCCTTTTTGCACTGAGTTCCATTTGCAATCTACTATGGGCTCCTCCCAATGTTGCTGCACTCATTCTTCTTGTTCCTCACACAGTTATTAACCAATTTTAGATTTTAACATAATGACAGTAATGTCAAATACCTTAATATTACGTTAATAATGTTAGAATTTTCATAAGTAATAGCCAAATACTATTAGCTATAATTTCCTCTTAACTAACAAAGTTGGAAATATCTAATTTTGTAAATTACATTTACTGGATTAGCAAGGCTAATAATGATTTTAAGCACATTTTCTACTTCCTGTTTGTTTTTCAGTTTCAGTTTATTCCCTGATAACCGATTACTGAATAACAAACCAAATTTAGATCCTACAATCTCAGAAAGACCCCATTACTTTTTAGTTTATATTCACTGAATCTCATCTTTCAGTTGTGAACTCAAATGTGCCAAGAAATTACAGCTATGGGAGTTTTCAGGTGGATTGCCCACTTATTACCTTGAACAAGTTTCTCTTTTAGTTGAGGGAGAAAACAAGATAATTCTTAAAATTCAAGTAGAACAGAATCTATCACAAAAATAAATACAAATTTCATATAATTTACAATCAAGTTTCTAATTTTAACATACACACCAATTTAAAGTTGTTTTAAAATTAACCAAAACTTTAGTTTGAGAGCTTCCCTAAATTCTATCTAGATGTTCTGGATAATTCAATTACCCCTTGGTTGTTTTCCCAGCTCATGCAAACCTTTTTGTTGTTGTTGTTGTAATTTAGGAAAGAGTTAAATGCCAGTTTTTGTTTTAAATGGGCTTTTACCTTGAAATTCTTCCTGGCATGGTTCCACAAGCTTGAGTTCCAAAAGCAAAGTTTTACTTCAAAGAATTACTTCTTGCTAGCCCTAATTTTTAAAGTGGTAAAAGCTAGTTTTTCTGTTTTCCCAAAAGTTTCCCAAACTTTCAAATTCCTTTCAGTCTTATATTCTGAACTCTTTTCATTCCAACATGTTTAAATTGTCTCACTTATCTTTTATACATATACCTTTAGTATTTTTTTTATTAAAGCCCCTATAAAACTGCATATCTCATTTCTTTCTTTCTCTTATCTGTCACTTCTATCCTCTTCCACTAGCTTTTATCATCTTCACTATTCTGAATATATATATTTCCCTTTTCTCCTTCTCTCTTGCCAAGCTACACAGTCAGCCAGAGGGATAAAGAGAATAAAATTATTTTTTTTCCTTTTCACTATTCTAATCCTAAGAATTAGAATCTAATTCCAGAATTAGCTTCCAAATTACTTTACCAAGATCAAAGATTAGTACACTCACCCATCCAAAGTGACTTGAATTTTATATATTCCACAATCGATTTTCAATTTTAAATGTATCACAACCTCAAAGCTGTCTCCCTGGGAGAGATCCCCTTTCATTCCATGAAACAGGGCAGATACTAAACCTGCTCATTCTTATTTCAAAAAGTTCAGTCTCTCAAACAGAAAGTCATCTGAAATTCCAATCCGTTCTCCTAAATTCCCTTGCTCTTCTGTGTTTCTCAAATCAAGACATTCTTCCATTTAAAGGAAACTAAGAAATCTATTCCCTCCATAATATACCAAGTCTGATGCAGAAGAATTTTTACCCTGGGGCAAATATTTGGAGCCCTAACACTGGAGGAACAAGTTGGTCTGAAACTTCTAAAGATCTTAGCTTGAACGCAAATAATTACTGCTCTGAAAGAATTCCAGCAAATCAGTGTGATATTTCTCTAAGCCAGCAGCACAGAGGCTGAAGCCTTAATTCTCACTAGCTTGTGTAATTTTTAAAAACTCCACTTAACACAGAACACAAAGTGCAAAGCAGACACCCACAGAAATTTTTTACTTCCAGAATTTACATACAGATTTAAAGTCTGACATATCCAATTAGTCCTGGAAGCATTCTCCCAATTTACCCAACATCCTTGGAAGAATATTATCCCGGATATTCCTCCCCTCTTTAGGCCTAGAATTTGCATCTTTCCCTCCATCCTCGAGTCTGTTGTCAATCTGTGACCAACCTGGAGTAGTGGGATTCCTGAACAACAAGGGTTTCCCAATCCCAGGGTTCCCCAATTCTCTGGATTCTTTACAAGTGGTTCAAAATTGCAAGCTCAGAAAAGGAGCAGGTTCAACCAAGAGGGACCATCGAAATCAACAAAATACTCTTCCTATGGTATCTTATCTTACTTCATCTGAATTCTGCAAATCCAGCCCCATGTTGGGCACCAAAATTGTTAGAAACATGTTGATTCTGGAAGACAGGTATCAAGGATAATTATTACAGAGAGATTCAAAGGAAGTAGATGTTTCTTGCCACTCCTCTCTAGAAAAAAGGAACACTGAGTACAGAAGCAAAGGAAGCTTTATATTGCTAATTTGAAGCATATCCTTATTTCCATAGAATGGAAAGAGAGCACTATTTTGGGTTACTTCATTCCTCACATGTTTTTCCTAAGGAGCTTTCCTCTCCCTAGTCATACATCCCATGTTCTGTTAATGAGGCTCTAATTTTATGCAGGATGTGTCAGCTTATATGCATGAATGAGGCTTAAGCAAAGCACTAAAGAAAAACCTTCTCCTGGTCATTGACCCTGGCCAATGTAAGCCGATTTCTAGCCTAGACTAGAATTATTATCAGCATTTCATAGCTGTTAAAATTTTCCTTATGAAAACTCATTGGTCAATAATAATTATTATCCTACATTATCTTCAGTCTTGCAACACAGTGTGGAAATGTAACTTTTCAGTACTTCTCACAATATCTAAAGAGGAATAACACTCTCCCCACATCTATAAAGAAATAAGGGGGAAGGAAATTGGTTTAAGTAAGGTATAGAAGGGTGGTAAATCAGTGGGAGTGGAATAAGGCATATAGATTAATAAATAGGAAAGAGATAAAGAGGGAGGGAAATTGGGGCATAGAAGGGTCCAGAAGGGTGTTTAGATGAACTGAATGGGGATAAATATGTACACTAATAGAAATGGAATAAAGAGGGAGGGACAAATTGGGGTAAGAATAAAAAGATGGGTTTCCTGAGGGAGCAGTGGAAAGGTTAAGAAACAGCAAGCCAAGTTAACAAGTAGAAGTAAAGGAGAACAGTTAGCAGAAATAAGAAATAAGAGATATACACAAACATAATAACAATGATCAGGAGTGGAATCTATTAGGAAAAAAAATTAGAGGTAGTAATCATTGATTTTACAAAAAGTCTAACTAAAAAAAAGTTCAATCAAGAGAAATCTGTATTATAAGTCGGCATATGTGCATATATGGGGGTGCTTACATATATACATATATATACATATATATATATAAACACACATGTAGACATAAATATATTTGTGCTTAACTGCAATCTGCTTAAGAGAGATGAGGAGGGGAAAAAAAAGATAGGAAAAAAAAATAAAGTAAAAAAAGTACACCATAAAGAACAAAAAAAAGAAAACATGCAAGAGGGCAAAGAAAAGATGAACAGTTATTAATGCAGTGACTGAATGGGGATAAAATATATACACTAATAGAAATGGAATAAAGAGGGAGGGACAAATTGGGGTGCTTTGTTGAGATGAAAATTTGTTACATATTTTGAATCTTCCCCATGCTTTGCTGGGCAGATGACAATGTTTTTGTTTTGTTCTGTTTTGTTTTTTTCTGTGTCTTTTCTATTTTGGTTTTTCCTTACATTTCCTTTAAGTTTTAAATAAATAAATATATTTTTAAAAATAGACATGATAGAACCATGGAACTTTGCTAGCCTTAATATGTAGAAGTGTCCTTGGGTTGTCTTGGGGGATCCCTGGTTTGTATTGTCTTCAGGAGAGTTTTTCTTGTGTTTTCTTGTGGCTTGGTTCAGTGTAATGTTCTCTTCTTCTCTAAATCGTAGTTGTTCTCTGGGAGCAGGTTTCTTGGGGAGCTTCTGGAGGCAGCCTTCGTTTCAGTTCAGTTCAATAATCCCACAATGCAGCCATGAGTATAAATCCTTTACTGTCTCTTTCCAAATCTTATCTCCAGATCCTTTATTTTCTCCTTCAAGTCTAGTCTCCTTCACTTGGGACTCAGCTAACTTTCTTAGAGGCCTCTCTCTATCTTTACTTCCTGAGAGCTCTTGTCTGGGTGTCTCCAGCCATGAACATTGAAATTGGAATGAAATCTGACTCCACCTCCAAGAGCGTGGGATTGTGGGTTTCCCAGAAGTCAATCCTATTTGTGAAGCTCCCAAAATCCTTTCCTCCGAAGTCCCCTGAAGTTCTTCCAGGAAGTCTTCTCCTTGACTCAATCTAGACTCTGACCCCCTTCACCCCCAATCCTGGCTCCTTATATCCTCCCAGAGAATGGGCTTGTGAGAGCTCCTTAAAGTATGCTCTCTTAAAGGTGTGAGTCTAATGTGTGGACCAATGAGTGAACTTCTTTAAAGGTGTAAACTCCTTTAAAGGGTTGAACTCCTTTAAAGTGTTAACTAAGTGTATAAGTACCTTATAAGAATCCTAACAGTTCAGTTATAGGGAGAGGGAATGAATGGTCAGGAGGAGGGTGGATATATCAGTGTTTTTAGTGGAGTGTTTTAGCTGTGTTGTTTTCTTGTTTTATCCTTTCATAACTCTGAAATTAATCAGCCTAGGGGATATAGTACCGTATTTTTTAATGGGGCCCAACACTTTTCTATCCTGTGTCATCTCCTTTTTCCTTGAGTGGTAATTCTGACAGTGCTCTTGCCCTTGACGATTTTAGGTAATCCCATCCATCTCAGCAAAGTCAACCATTTATGTAATGTTCAGTTTCAAGAAAAATATTTTAATAGTCCAGCAGCATAATAGTTTGGAAGCTAAGTTAAGGTGTTATCTGCTTCTGAGCAGAAGCTAACTTTTTTGCCTCCATTTCAAACCATCTAAAAATAACTTCATAAGATGGCTTAGTTCAGTAAGAGTTAGCAAATGCTTCTAATATGGATGTATAGTTATTTAGTATAGTATTTTATTTTTGTTTTTATCTTCCATGGAGGAGATTATGGATGTTTTTTTAATGACCACTTCTTTTCTATATTCAGAAGTTCTGAGCATTTTCCTTATATTATTTCTTGACTTACAGTTCAGGTTTTTTTTTTTAATTCTGTTCTACAAGACCTAAATTGTAGCTTTAAATTGTAGCTACATATTGTGAGAAATGCTGAAAAGTAGGTTTCCAAAGATTGTTGCAAGCTTCAAGGTAATGTAAGATACCACTTGTAAGTACTGATCAATGAGTTTTCAGAATGTGAGAAATTAAAAAAAGTTAAATTTCTACAGGACAATTAAGTTCCAATCTTTTAAAAACCTTGAGTAAACAAGAAATTGGAGAGCTAGAAAGGCACAGATGGACTTAGTTACTCAAAAAGATTCTTTGGTTTAGAGAAAATCATGAGTTTATTATCTTAATAGCCAATCCAGCTCAAACTGGTTAGAGTCAATGACCTCACTAGACTAAATCACTACTAAATCTACTTAATAGACTAATTGAAGATGAAATAACATACTCCATAGGAGGAGTTTTCTGCCATTATTGAACATGAGATGTATGATGAAGGAGGGGGGGACATGCTTAGACATATTTATGGGGAAACATACAGTGAGCATATTGAAAGTTTGTAACCCAGAAGGGAGTGGAACAATGTATTCTCTGAAGGGAACTGACTGCATTTACTAACAAATATAAAGTTTCTTTCACTTCTATGCTCAGTGTTCCCTGTTCCTGAAAAGGAGCAAAAGCCTGCTTCTGGCCAGAAACATTAAAGTGATTCTTTAAGAGTCTTCTTGAATAAATTTTCCTTGATATCTGATTTTCAGTGTCAAGTAAGTTTCTAACAATATCCTTTCTATATTTAAGATCAGTATATTTTTCTTGTATTGAGAGATTACATGGTCTTTTGGTTATTGCCTTTTGCTTTTCTTCCAGATTGTAATTCACTTATTTACATTTGAATTTCCAATTTGTTGTCCTCCCTTTTATTTGTTTAGGAGAGACCCCTATGAATTCTTTTTTTTTTTCCTATTCTGCCAATTGTTTTTGCTGTATAGGACATGAATTCTATTTTCAATTTTTTCAATATTTTATTTCCCTTTTAAAATATTGGAACATTTTGCTGTAGTTTCATGCTTCTTTGGAAATTTAAAGGATCCTCTACCTCCTTAGCTGTTGGTTCATTTTCCTTTTCTTGCAATATTTCTTCTGTGTTCATATTCTTTTAGATGCCTTAGAGACTTTCTTTGCTTCTGTTTAATATCTTCCCTAGCAATTTATCATTTTGTGCTCCAAGGTTTTTACATTAGTTTTCTTCCTCTGGAGAGTTTTGATAATTTCAGGCTTTTTTTCCCACTCCTTATATATTCTTATTGCTTCATTTTCTGACTCCTTCCTCTTTAACAGCATATCATTTAAGACTAAACTTCAAAGCCATCTCAGTGGCCTTCTATGTTGAGGAATTTATTATTCATTTTCCCAAGTTTCTGCTTCAGGTGATTTCTAGAAGTCAGGAATGGATCCAGCTAGATGCCCAACACGTTTCCTTTCATTTTTGGTGAAACTCCACCTCAAACTAAATTCTGCCCTTCTCCATTTCTCTTTATTCTTTAGTTCTTTGCTATATTTAGCACTCTGGTTGAGTGCTAAAGGTAGCCTTGAGCTTGCGTTCACTTTCAGGTATCTCTACTTCCATCTGCAGAGGCGGAGTTTTGTTGCTTATTGACACAGAATGGTGGGGTAGCATCAAGGGAATGATGTGTCAGTAAAGAATATGTTGCAGCAAGAGAATTTCTGAATGGAATATAAGGGCCCAGAGTATAAGTCTCTGGGTCCTCTTGTATTTTCCTACCAGTATGTGGTGAGTAAGGGGAATGTGACTTCTTTACAAGCATATTACTAAATAAGAATTGGATGTTAGACACTTTCCTGATATTAATGCATCATATTCCTACTTCATCAGATTTCTTGATCTGTTAACCTACAGAGAACCAGTCAGAGAAGGTGTTTAAATAGCAGGCTAAAGCATTTGTCTTTTATCCTAGAGGTAATAGGGAAATAATGCTAATTTTTGATGAGAGGAATGATACAACCAGACCTATTGTTATAAATGGAGAAAACACTGCCAAATTGCTATTTTAAGGTAAGATTTTTTTTTTCCTGCTGGATATTAGCTCATTCAAGACTTGTACCATTTAGGTTAGTTTGGTGTATGTCCAGCTGAATTAATAGTTAGCCCAGATAACTTACAGAAGAATGGAATTTTAAAATATGAGTTATAAGAATCTTTAGAGGTCATGTCACCCAAATCCCTTTTTTAAAAAATATGTGTTTAATAGGATTCAGAAAAGTGATTTGCCAAATTAACACAAACAGTTTGTGACACAACTTAAGATTGCTCAGTACTTTGGCCAATTCACCTTAAATGAACGTAAAAAAAATTAATTGAACCACAAGTAACAGAATTCACATGTAGAATCAGTGCAGTTTAGAATCTTGATGTGAGTCACAAGAAGGTAAATTGTGATACATTAGTGAACTGGATAATAATAACTCCTACATTTTACACAATGCTTCATACTTTATGTAAAAAAATTACATAAGCTTTACAAAAAAACCTTATATAAACTATCTGGACCCTCATAATGATAATCCTTAGATAAGAGTATAATCTTATTTTCAAAAAGAAGGAATAGGATCAAGTAACTAAATAATCTATACAAGACCTTATACTTACTATTAAGAGATCCTGCTGAGATACAAATCAAGAATTTTCTGTAGTCGGAATATTATTTTAATTTGAATCCCAGAGTTGTCAATTATTACCCATGTCACATTATATAATTTATTTAACATCTCTGAATTTTAATTTTCTTTTCTGTAAAATGAAGATTTCAGATGATAAGAGCCTTTCAAGTATTAAATTTGTACTCCTTTGAGTTACAGAGCTAATGATTTTATGTTTCTCTGTATTTTGGGCTTATTCTCTACTATAATGCAAGCTCTTTGAGGGTAGGTTCTGTTGTGTTTTTGTATTTAAGATCACATATTGCATATTTAGATTGGCTTTATGTTTTTGAATTGCATGGAATTTGTAAGTAAAATTCTCTTTGTCCAGCAAACTGGTGAGTTAACAATGAAAACCAAAGTAAACATTCAGACATATGTTTTAACACAAACCTCATAAAGTCAAACACCCAAGAGGAACCAGGGATTCACCAAAGCACCAACAAATGTTTCATTCCCAGAGATTATTTTGATTTGCACAGGCTTGGCCACAAAATCTCATTTAAGTGTGAAATTCTTTGTATTTTACTTGGAAGAATATATACGGAATCTAGTGGTAAGGTACCATGAAAATCTGGAACTGGTAAAAGTTGTTATGATCAGTCTTGGTAGAGTTTCGGAGGAGGGATGCATTTACTGGATAAAGATCTTGAAGTGCATGGGGAAAAATGAGATGAAATTAAGTCAAAGACAGACAAAGATGAAATGCCAAATTGCCTGTGGCCAATTCTGGGGATAGACTTATTCATATAGAATATGAATGAGTATTTATTCAGAACAGAACTCCCACAAAAACTGTTTGGAAATAGTCCTTGTTTCAAATACCAAAATAGTAATGTGATCTGTCATAACAAATCTACCTTAGAAATGACATAATTTAAGAGATTAAAGCAGACAATAGACTTTCCAAATTATCAGTTACTAATGTTGGCAAGAGCCTTTAAAAGACATTTTGGAAACTATATCATTCACACTTACACTTTGGGAGCAAAGTGGAAGCATGTACATTTGTTATACCTGAGAAATCCATATAGTGTTGAGAATATAGGTTTCCTCCTTAGAGAAAATGTTTCTTAAAAGTTATCCTTGATAGGGGAGAAAGTGAAGTTAAGGTTTCTTTTAGAAAATATCTGCCCATGCTTTAGATGAAGGTAAAAAGTGACAAAAATATCTCATCTACTGTAATTAGTCTCATGGAGTCTTATTTGGCATTGTGGTCCATTTGTCCAAGTGCTTTCAAATAAAAATTATGATAAAATAATAATAAGTATATAACAGAAATATTAGTACCTAATTAATTAATTAATTAGTCAATCAGTGTCAAGTAAAAAGTGTCAAGTGCCACTTATATGACAGGCATTGAGCTAAGCACCAAGGAAACAAAAAGAGGTAAAATATTCTGCCTTTGATGAGTTTACAATTTATTGAGGGAGACAACATGCAAACAAATTTATATAAACTAACTCTATAGAGGATAGAAAAGAAATACTTATGAGATGGAAGAAACTAAATTAAAAGGGGTTAAGAAAGGCTCTTGCAAAAGGCAGAATTTTACGTGGTACTTAAAGTAAGCCAGGAAGGCTAATTCAAATGACTTTAAGATTTGTAAAACTTTTCACAAATATTATTACATTCTCACAACAACCATAGGAGAAATATGCTATTATTATCCCATTTTATAATTGAGAAAATTGAGACAAACAGAAATTAAAAGATCTGTCCAAAGTCACTCAGCTAGTTAGTGTTCAAGGTAGGATTTAAACTCAAGTTTTTTCTAACTCCAGAATAAGTTCTTTATTTTCTTTACCACTTGCCTTTCAGCAAGTGTCCAAGGATTTGCTGCACATAACTTGGTTCTTTTCAGTGTTTATTTTTTCTTTTTTTATGTGTGATTTAAATTAAGAGCTTGGATAGAAACATATTATCATCTATATATTTAATGTGGTTTTACATATCTATATCTATATATCTATATTATATATGACATTAAGTCCTTGGGGAGAGAGAAGGGATATATTTAAAATATAGATGACAGCTTTCTCAATAAATTTTGATGCCTTCACTAAATGCCTCACTGTAGAATGCAGATGAACTTTTAGAGTTTGTGTTAATAAATTCTACTATGATAGAAAGCTTTCAAGAGCAGTGCTTCCATTTTAGTGCTTTCTGCTCAACAACAAACTAATTTTTCTTTTCTGATACATGAAGCTTTTGATTTTCTTTTATTTTTTAAAATTAATCTTATAATTATAACATTTTTGACACTACATATGCATAAGTAATTTTTTACAACATTATCCCTTCTGTTCCGAATTTTTCCCTCCTTCCCTCCACACACTCCCCAGAGGGCAGGCATTCCCATACATATTAAATATGTTATAGTATATCCTAGATACAATTTATATGTGCAGAACCAAATTTTGTTGTTGTTGTTGTTGTTGGATTGGGAAGGTAAAAATAACCTGGGAAGAAAAACAAAAAATGCAGACAATTTACACTCATTTCTCTGGGTGTAGCTGATTCTGCCCAACATTGATCAATTGGAATTGGATTAGCTCTTCTCTATGATGAAGATATCCACTTCCATCAGAATACATCCTCATACAGTATCATTGTTGAAGTGTATAATGATCTCCTAGTTCTGCTCGTTTCACTCAGCATCAGTTGATGTCTCTCCAAGCCTCTCTGTATTCATCCTGTTGGTCATTTCTTACAGAACAATAATATTCCATAACATTCATATACCATAATTTACCCAACCATTCTCCAATTGATGGGCATCCATTCATTTTCCAGTTTCTAGCCACTACAAAAAGGGCTGTCACAAACATTTTGGCACATACAGTTCCCTTTCCCTTCTTTAGTATTTCCTTGGGATATAAGCCCAGTAGTAGCACTGCTGAATCAAAGGGTATGCACAGTTTGATAACTTTTGGGGCATAATTCCATATTGCTCTCCAGAATGGTTGGATTCATTCACAACTCCACCAACAATGCATCAATGTCCCAGTTTTTCAACATCCCCTCCAACATTCATCATTATTTGTTCCTGTCATCTTAGCCAATCTGACAGGTGTGTAGTGGTATCTCAGAGTTGTCTTAATTTGCATTTCTCTGATCAATAGTGATTTAGAACACTCTTTCATATGAGTGGAAATAGTTTGAATTTCATCATCTGAAAATTGTCTGTTCATATCCTTTGACCATTTATCAATTGGAGAATGGCTTGATTTCTTATAAATTAGAGTCAGTTCTCTGTATATTTTGGAGATGAGGCCTTTATGAGAACCTTTAACTGTAAAAATGTTTTCCCAATTTGTTACTTCCTTTCCAATTTTGTTTTGTTTTTTTTTTCATGCAAAAGCTTTTTAATTTGCTGCAATCAAAATTTTCTATTTTGTGATCAATAATGATCTCTACTTCTCCTTTGGACACAAATTCCTTCCTCCTCCCCAAGTCTGAGAGGTAAACTATCCTATGTTCCTATAATTTATTTATGATCTTGTTCTTTATGCCTAAATCTTGGACTCGTTTTGATCTTGTCTTGGTATGTGGTATTAAATGTGGGTCCATGCCTAGTTTCTGCCATACTAACTTCCAGTTTGTCTAGCAGTTTTTGTCAAATAGTGAAGTCTTATCCCAAAAGTTGGGATCTTTGAGTTTGTGAAAAACTAGATTGCTATTTTTATTCACTATCTTTCCCTGTGAACCTAACCTATTCCACTGATCAACTAGGCTATGTCTTAGCCAGTACCAAATGGTTTTCGTGACTGCTGCTTTATAATATAATTCTAGATCAGGTACAGCTAGACCACCTTCGTTTGATTTTTTTTTTTTATTACTTCCATTGAAATTCTCGACCTTTTGTTCTTCCAAATGGATTTTATTGTTATTTTTTCTAGGTCATTAAAATAGTTTCGTGGGAGTCTGATTGGTATAGCACTAAATAAATAGATTAGTTTAGGGAGTATTGTCATCTTAATTATATTCGCTCAGTCTATCCGTGAGAACTTAATGTCTTTCCAATTGTTTAAATCTGACTTTATTTTTGTGGCAAGTGTTTTGTAATTTTGCTCATATAATTCCTTACTTTCCTTTGGTAGATATATTTCCAAATATTTTATACTATCCACAGTTATTTTGAATGGAATTTCTCTTTGTATCTCTTGCTGTTGGATTGTGGTGGTATTGTATAAAAATGCTGAGGATTTATGTGGATTTATTTTGTATCCTGCAACTTTGCTAAAATTATGAATTATTTCTAATAGTTTTTAAGCAGAGTCTTTGGGGTTCCCTAAGTATACCATCACATCATCTGCAAAGAGTGATAGTTTGATTTCCTCATTACCTACTCTAATTCCTTGAATCTCGTTCTTGGCTGTTATTGCCAAGGCTAGTGTTTCTAGTACAATATTGAATAGTAATGGTGATAGTGGGCAACCTTGTTTCACTCCTGATCTTACTGGGAAAGGTTCCAGTTTGTCACCATTACATATGATGTTTACTGATGGTTTTAAATATATACGCCTTATTATTTTAAGGAATAGTCCATTTATTCCTATACCCTCAAGTGTTTTTAGTAGGAATGGATTTTCTATTTTATCAAATGCTTTTTCTGCATCTATTGAAGAGGATCATACAGTTTTCGTTAATTTGGTTATGAAAATAGTTGATCATTCTAATAGTTTTCCTAATATTGAACCAGCCTTGCATTCCTGGTATAAATCCCACTTGCTCATAGTGTATTATTCTGGGGATGATTTTCTGTAGTTTTTTTTTTTTTTTTTTTTTTTTTTTTTGCTAATATTTTATTTAAGATTTTAGCATCAATATTCATTAGGGAGATTGGTCTATAATTTTCTTTCTCAGTCTCCTGCTTACCTGGTTTAGGTATCAGTACCATGTCTGTGTCATAAAAGGAATTTGGTAGGACTCCTTCAATCCCTATTTTTTCAAATAATTTATGTAGCACTGGACTTAGTTGTTCTTTTAATTTTTGGTAGAATTCACCTGTAAATCCATCTGGTTCTGGTGATTTTTTCTTAGGGAGTTGGTTAATAGCTTGTTCTATGTCTTTTTCTGAAATGGGACTATTTAGACTATTTATTTCTTCCTCTGTTAATCTGGGCAAGCTATATTTTTGAAGCTATTCTTCCATTTCATTTAAGTTACTGAATTTATTGACATAAAGGTGAGCAAAGTAGCTCCTAACTATTGTTCTAATTTCCTCTTTATTAGTGGTGAGTTCCTCCTTTTCATTTTTAACACTAACAATTTGCTTTTCCTCTTTCTTTTTTTATTCAGATTTACTAAGGGTTTGCCTATTTTGTTGGTTTTTTCATGGAATCAACTCTTAGTTTTATTAATTAATTCAATAGATTTTTTACTTTCAATTTTATTGATCTCATCTTTTATTTTTAGAATTTCAAGTTTTGTGTTTTTCTGGGGGTGTTTAATTTGTTCCTCTTCTAGCAATTTTAGTTGTAACCCCAATTCATTGACACTCTCTTTTTCTATTTTATGCAAGTAGGCCTGTAGAGATATAAAACTTCCCCTTATTACTGCTTTGGCTGTATCCCACACATTTTGGTATGATGTCTCATTATTGTCATTTTCTTGGATGAAGTTATTAATTATGTCTACGATTTGCTGTTTTACTCAATCATTCTTTAGTATAAGATTATTTAGTTTCCAATTATTTTTTGGTCTATTTTCCCCTGGCTTTTGAATGTAATTTTCATTGCATTGTGATCTAAAAAGGATGCATTTACTATTTCTGCCTTTTTGCATTTGATTTTGAGGTTTTTATATCCTAGTGTATGATCAATTTTTGTGTAGGTTCCATGAACTGCTGAGAAGAAAGTATATTCCTTTCTGTCTCCATTTAGCTTTCGCCAAAGATCTATCATATCAAACTTTTCTAGTATTCTATTTACTTCTTTGACTTCTTTCTTGCATATTTTGATTTATCTAGTTCTGAGAGTGCAAGGTTGAGATCTCCCACTATTATAGTTTTGCTGTCTATTTCTTCTTGCAGCTCTCTTAATTTCTCTTTTAAGAATTTTAGATGCTGCACCACTTGGTGTGTATATGTTTAATATTGATATTGCTTCATTATCTATGCTATCCTTTAGCAGGATATAATGCCCTTCCTTATCTCTTTTAATTAGATCAATTTTTGTTTTTGCTTGATCTGAGATGAGGATGGCTACCACTGCTTTTTTGGCTTTATCTGAAGCATAGTAGATTCTGCTCCACCCTTTTATTTTTAGTTTGAATGTATCACCTTGTTTCAGGTTTGTTTTCTGTAAACAACATATTGTAGGATTCTGGCTTTTAATTCAGTCTGCTAACTGCTTCCTCTTTATGGAGGAGTTTACCCCATTCACCTTTATTGTTAAAATGACAATTTCGATATTGCTTGCCATCCTGTTAACCCATGCTTATGCTTTTCTCCTTTCCTTCCCTCTTACCCCCCTACCCAGTATTAAACTTGTGAACACCACTTGCTTTTCACAGCCCTCCTTTTTTAGTATCCCTCCCCCCACCTTAAAGTTCTTCTTCCTATTTCACCCCTTTTTCTCACAATTTCTGTATTCTTTTCCCCTTAGCTTACTCCTTCCTTTTCACTTTTCAATGAAGTAGAAGTTTCACCATAAATTGAATATGTCTATTGATACACACTATGTTCTTCTCCCTCCTTTCTTTCTCTCAGATATAATAGGTTACCTTTGCCTCTTCATGAAGTGTAGAAGTGTAGTACCACCACTTTACCATTTTTTATGATATAATTTCCTTTACACGTCTAGTTTCTAGGACAAATTATACATGTGTTCTTTACATATCTTTATGGCAGAAATATAATTCTCAAGATTTATTTTTACCTTTTTAGAAATCTCCTGAGTTCTGTATTTGAAGATCAAACATTTTGTGTAGATCTGTTTTTTTTTTCATCTAGAATAGATGGAATTCATTTATTTCATTAAATGTCCATATTCTTCCCTGGAAAATAATCCTCATTTTTACTGGGTAAGTTATTCTTGGCTGGATAGCAAGTTCCTTAGCCTTTTGGAATATCATATACTAGGCCTTTTGTTCTTTTAATGTGGATGCTGCTAGATCCTGGGTTATCTTTATTGTGGCTCCTCCATATCTGAATTGCTATTTTCTAGCATCTTCCAATATTTTTTCCTTTGTCTGATGGTTCTTGAACTTGGCCACTATATTTCTTGGCGTTTTGATTTTAGGGTCCTTTTCAGTAGGTGATCAATGAATCCTTTCAATGTCTATTTTACCCTCTGTTTTCAAAACGTCTTGGCAGTTCTCTTTGATAATTTCCTGCAAAATTCTGTACAGGCTCTTTTTTTCCTCACATTTTTCAGGGAGTCCGATTATTCTCAAATTGTTTCTCCTGGATCTGTTTTCCAGGTCTGTTGTCTTTCCAATAAGGTACTTGACATTCTTTTCAATTGTTTTGTTTTTCTGGTTTTGCTTGACTACTTCTTGTTTTCTCCTTGAGCCATTCATTTCTACTTGTTCAAGTCTAATTTTCAATGATGTATTTTCTTCACTCACTTTTTTATACCTTTTTGTAATTCTCCAATTGAGTTTTTAAGTGAGTTTTTTCTTCTATGGAATTTTTTTCCATTTCATCTATTTTATTTTTTAGAGAGCTGTTTTCTTTTTCTAGCTCACTAATCCTGTTTTCCTTGGAGTTGTTTACCTTTTCTAATTCACTAATTTTATTTCTCAATTATTTGATCTCTTTATCCACTCTGGATAACTTCTCCAGGCTCTCTTGCCAACCTTCCCTTTCCTTTTCCCATTTCTCTTCTAGTTCTCTTGTGAGAGCCTTTTTCATTTCCTCTATGAAATTATTTTGTATTGAGGAGCAGATCATATCTCCCTTAGGGGATTTCTTTGGAGACAATCTGCTTTTAGTCTCCTCAGTATTTGAAGTCTGCTCTCTCTCCATACTGAAGGTGTCAATGGTTAGAGCCCTTTTAAATTTTTTGTTCATTTTGTCAGAGCAGGAATTGAAGAAAACAAATTGACAAGAGAAACAATTACTGTTTTGGGGAGGGATGGGGCTGATGGTGTAAATGGGCTTACTCTACAGACTTCCAGAGACAGCAGCGAGGCACTAACAGGACAGAGTCTGAGCTCTGAGTCTCTAAGAATGCACTGAGTCACTCCAAGTCTGGATTGGGGTGGGTGGGTCCTGAGAGATGCTAGCTTTCCAGGGTTTTAGTCTTCACCTCCAATGTTTACACCTTCTCTGCTGCTCCTGGCTTACTGCCAAGATGGAACATCTACACTCGGGTAAAAGTCTTTTCGCAGAAACAGAAGAGATCACACCCCTCCCCGCTCAGGTCTGAGCTGTGTGAGCTGCTTGTCTCACTCTTGCTGCCAGCCCTCAGTCTGCACCCACTCACTTTGACCCTCCCCCGAGCAAACACAGACCTTCTCTGGCGAATATCAAGGATGTCTTCTATTGGTGTTAATTTGTGGGTTTCTTTCTCTGTCAAACATGAACTCCGAGACTTGTCATGAAGTAAGTCCTGAGAGAAAATGCAGAGCTCAAGCAGCTGTCTGCCTCCACTCTGCCATCTTGGCCTGAAGTTCCGACCCATTTTGGTCTTATCTTAGTATGTTGTGTTAAGTGTGGGTCCATGCCTAGTTTGTGCCATACTAATTTGCAGTTTTCCCAGCACGTTTTTGTCAAATAATGAATTCTTATTCCAAAAGTTGGGATCTTTGGGTTTGTCAAACACTAAATTGCTATTTTTATCCCCTATCTTGTCCTGTGAACCTAACCTATTCTACTGATCAACTAGTCTATTTCTTAGCCAATACCAAATGGTTTTGGTGACTGCTGCTTTATAATATAGTTTTAGATCAAGTACAGCTAGGCCACCTTCATTTAATTTTTTTTTCATTAATTCCCTTGAAATTCTCGACCTTTTGTTCTTCCATTTGAATTTTGTTGTTGTTGTTTTTTTTTTTTTTTTTCTAGATCATTAATATAGTTTCTTGGCAGTCTAATTGGTATAGCATTAAATAAATAGATTTGTTTAGGGAGTATTGTCATCTTGATTATATTTGCTCGGCCTATTCAAGAGCGCTCAATATTTTTCCAATTATTTATATCTGACTTTATTTTGGTGGCAAGTGTTTTGTAATTTTGCTCATATAATTCCTGACTTTCCTTTGGTAGATATATTCCCAAATATTTTATACTATCCACAGTTATTTTGAATGGAATTTCTCTTTGTATCTCTTGCTGTTGGATTGTGGTGGTAATGTATAAAAATGCTGAGGATTTATGTGGATTTATTTTGTATCCTGCAACTTTGCTAAAGTTATGAATTATTTCTAATAGCTTTTTAGCAGAGTCTTTGGGGTTCTCTAAGTATACCATCATATCATCTGCAAAGAGTGATAGTTTGATTTCCTCATTACCTACTCTAATTCTTTGAATCTCTTTCTTGGCTCTTATTGCTGAGGCTAGCATTTCCAGTACAATATTGAATAGTAATGGTGATAGTGGGCAACCTTGTTTCACTCCTGATCTTACTGGGAAAGGTTCCAGTTTATCACCATTACATATGATGTTTACTGATAGTTTTAAATGTATGTTCCTGATTATTTTAAGGAATAGTTCACTTATTCCTATACTCTCAAGTGTTTTTAGTAGGAATGGATGTTGGATTTTATCCAATGCTTTTTCTGCATCTATTGAGATGATCACATTTTTCTTTTGTTAATTTTGTTTATTGATATAGTCGATTATGCTAATAGTTTTCCTAATTCCAGCATTGGAGTTAATTGTTCTTTAAATGCTTGGTAGAATTCACATGTAAATCCATCTGGTCCTGGGGATTTTTTCTTAGGGAGTTGGTTAATAGCTTGTTCTATGTCTTTTTCTGAAATGGGACTATTTAGAATATTTACTTCTTCCTCTGTTAATCTGGGCAGGCTATATTTTTGAAGATATTCTTCCTTTTCATTTAAGACTAACAATTTGCTTTTCCTCTTTCCTTTTTTAATCAGATTTCCTAAGGGTTTGTGTATTTTTTTTTGGTTTTTTCATAGAACCAACTTTTTGTTTTATTAATTAATTAACTCAATAGTTTTTTAACTTTCAATTTTATTAATCTCTCCTTTTATTTTTAGAATTTCAAGTTTCATATTTGTCTGGGGGGGTTTAATTTTTTTCTTTTTCTAGCATTTTTAGTTGCAAGCCCAATTCATTTACCTTTTCTTTCTCTATTTTATGCAAATAGGCCTCTAGAGATATAAAACTTCCCTTATTACTGCTTTGGCTGTAAACCACACATTTTGGTATGATGTCTCATTATTGTCATTTTCTTGGGTGAAGTTATTAATTATGTCTATGATTTGCTGTTTCACCCAATCATTCTTTAGTGTGAGATTGTTTAATTTCCAATTTTTTTTGGTCTATTTTCTCCTGGCTTTTTATTGAATGTAATTTTTATTGCATTGTGATCTGAAAAGGATGCATTTACTATTTCTGCCTTTTTGCATTTGATTTTGAGGTTTTTATGTCCTATTATATGATTAATTTTTGTGTAGGTTCCATGAACTGCTGAGAAGAAATTGTATTCCTGTTAGGATTACTAAGTGAGAACTGAGGTTGTCTGGATAGTGACAAGGTGAGAATTCAGGTTTTCTGGACAATTACAAGGTGAGAACTCAGGTTGACTTGATAGAGGGGGCAAGCTCATGGGCTGGGGTGGTTCTTCCCAGAAGCCCTTGCATTATCCCACGCCCATTCTCTGGGAGGATAAAAGAGACAGCACTGGGCGCAGAGAGCAGATCGGCCTGGAGAAGGATAAGAGCTGGAGGAGATTCAGAGCCAGGATTCAAGAAGAAAGACTCTGAATTGCATCAGGCTTGACGGGGCTCTCTACAGGAAGGGAAGTCACTTCTCTGGACAAGAGTTAACAGCAACTGCCTGGAGACAACGGTTCGTTACAGGAAGAAGAATCTGTCGGAGAGATTTGAGTAGAAGACACAGCAGATCTCTTCCCAGAGAGTGATCCGGCAGCTTCTGGAGACGACAGCTCACTACACTTGGCGCCCAACGTGGGGCAAGGACTTTTGCTTATCCTGACAAGAGGAGCTAGACCAGACCTTCGCAATTTGGCGCCTGAACAGGGACAGACACGGTCCTGATTCCAGTGGAAAAGCCTCCCATCCAGATCTCAGTCTCTCTGACACAGAACCGTGAGTAACGAGGAAACTTTGTTAAAGATTAAGTGAGTGTGCTAATAGATAAATAAGGAACTTAACTTGTTAAGGGCTAAACCAGGAATCTCTTATAGTGAAATGGGGCAAACACCTTCTGTTCAAGGAAAATGTTTAGAGAGCATCATCAAGGTTATGAAAAGCCAAGGATTGATTATAATTTTAGAGGAGATTACTGAACTTTTAAGAACTGTGAAGGTTATATGTCCTTCTTTTTCTCTGGAAAAAGAATTGGATCCAGATGAGTGGAAATTAGTAGGAGAGCAATTAGGTGAACACTACAATTGCCTTTGTGACATTTTGCCCTTTGGTTCCAGACCAAACTCAGTTTCCAAAGATACAATTCATACCTACAATTTAATCCAAATGGCTTTTAAAAATGTTATTCTAAAGGAGGAGATGAAGGAGCAAAATGGGGAGGTGTCAACTAAACTAGGTGAAAAGGATGAATCAGATAACAATGAAGTTAAGTACAATTCTGAGCAACAGCAACAGGAGCACCTCCCATCTCCTCCCTCAATTAACCCTTCAGAGGTGGAGGAAGAAGGAGGAGGGGAAGAGACAGAAACTCAAACAGAATCTCCTGTGAAGCAGCCTAAGCCTATGACAAGATTAGAATAAGCATTGGTTAAAGCTAAGAGAGAAGGACAGGATATAAGTGATTTTATACATGCATATCCTGTGATTGAAAATACTGACTCTGTAGGTAAAAAAAGGAGAAGATATGCACCTTTAGATTTGAATAAAATTAAGGATTTGAAAAAAGGTTGTACCCTTTATGGGGCTACATCAGCTTATGTTAAAATGTTACTAGATGGTTTGTCTTATGAAGTCCTAACCCCAAATGATTGGAAATCCATAGCAAGGATATGCCTGGAACCTGGAGAAAATTTATTATGGCTTGCGGAATTTCATGAATTATGTAAAATTCAAGTCAGATGCAATTTGGAAATAGGAGTTAACACACAATTCACTTTTGAGCACTTGGCTGGTGAAGGTCGGTATGGAGAGAATTCAGAACAGACTAATTATACCATGACAATATATGAACAAATTGCTAAGGCTGCAATAAAAGCTTGGGGTGTCCTTCCTGGACAGAAAGATCGTGGAGAGGCTTTCACTAAAATACAGCAAGGTCCCAATGAACCTTTTGCAGATTTTGTGGGACGTTTGCAAACTGCTGTCAAAAGAACTATTGGAGAAAATGCAGCTACAGAAAATATGACCAGACATCTGGCTAAGGAAAAAGCCAATGAGCTTGCCCCCTCTATCAAGTCAACCTGAGTTCTCACCTTGTAATTGTCCAGAAAACCTGAATTCTCACCTTGTCACTATCCAGACAACCTCAGTTCTCACTTAGTAATCCTAACATATTCCTTTCTGTCTCCATTTAGCTTTCGCCAAAGATCTATCATATCAAACTTTTCTAGTATTCTATTTACCTCTTTGGCTTCTTTCTTATTTATTTTGTGGTTTGATTTATCTAGTTCTGAGAGTGCAAGGTTGAGATCTCCCACTATTATAGTTTTGTTATTTCTTCTTGCTGCTCTCTTAATTTCTCTTTTAACAATTTAGATGCTGCACCACTTGGTGCGTGATGTTTAATATTGATACTGCTTCATTCTCTATGGTACCCTTTAGCAGGATATAATGCCCTTCCTTATCTCTTTTAATTAGATCATTATTTTTCTTTTTCTTGATCTGAGATGAGGATGGCTACCCCTGCTTTTTTGGCTTTATCTGAAGCATAGTAGATTCGCTTTAACCTTTTACCTTTATTCTATATGTATCACCATGCTTCAGTAAACAACTTATTATAGGATTCTGGCTTTTAATCCAGTCTGCTAACTGCTTCCTCTTTATGGAGGAGTTCACCCCATTCACCTTTATTGTTAAAATGCCTAATTCTATATTGCTTGCCATCCTGTTAACCCATGCTTATGCTTTTCTCCTTTCCTTCTCTCTTACTCCCCTCCCCAGTATTAAACTTGTGAGCACTATTTGCTTTTCACAGCCCTCCCTTTTTAGTATCCCTCCCCCACCTTATAATTCCACTCCCTATTTTACCCCTTTTCCTCACAATTTCTGTATTCCCTTCCCCTTAGTTTATTCCTTCCCTTTTCACTTTTTCCCTCCCACTTTTCAATGAAGTGGAAAGAGTTTCACCATAAATCGTATATGTCTATTGATACACACTATGTTCATCTCCCTCCTTTCTTTCTCTCTGATATGATAGGTTATCTTTGCCTCTTCATTTGATGTAGTACCACCACTTTAACCTTTTTTATGATATAATTTCCTTTCTACCTCTAGTTTCTAGGACAATTATACATGTGGCAGAAATATAGTTCTCAAGATTTCTTTTTACCTCTTTAGAAATCTCTTGAGTTTTTTATTTGAAGATCAAACTTTTTGTGTAGATCTGTTTTTTTTCAACAAAAATAGATGACATTCATTTATTTCGTTAAATGTCCATATTCTTCCCTGGAAAAAGATGCCCATTTTTGTTGGGCAAGTTATTCTTGACTGCATACCAAGTTCCTTAGTTTTTCGGAATATCATCTTCTAGGCCCTTTGCTCCTTTAATATGGACGGTGATATATCCTAGGTTATCCTTTTTGTGGCTTCTCCATATCTGAATTGATTTTTTCTAGCAGATTCCAATATTTTTTCCTTCGTCTGATGATTCTTGAACTTGGCCACTATATTTCTTGGTGTTTTGATTTTAGGGTCCCTTTCTGTTGGTGAATGATGAATTTTTCAGTGTCTATTTTACCCTCTGTTTCTAAAACATCTGGGCAGTTCTCTGATATTTTCCTGGAAAATGGAAAACACCATTGCTAGATTATTTTTGTTTAGGTATCAATATTTATTGCAAAGATCAAAGATATAGAAGTTTGATTACATTGATCTTGTTTGTGCAGAAGAATTTTAATTTTACATTGAAAAATTATTTCATATTTTATATTTATCTTGTCTATCTCTTGTCAAGAATTCTATCCATACTTATAGTTACAAAAAGCATTTCCTTCCTTGATTCTTGGATTTCTTGATGATATGATATTCCACAATATCATGTATCCATTTAAGATTAGTAAAGTTTGAGATGCTGGCCTAAGGTAATTTCAATCAGATGATTTTCCAGTTTGTTTGTCAGTTTTGTTATCTATGGAATCTTTACCTAAGTATTTGGTATTCTTAAGTTTATAAGATACAGTGCTCATATTATTTTAATAGCTTCTAGGACTAGTGCATCTAATCTGTTTCCAACTTTTCCATTTTTTAACCAGTACCAATATTATAATGATTATGGTTTTGGTACTATTGGCCACACAATTTCTTGTTTTGTTTTTATTATTGTATACACATTCTTAATCCTTTCTTTTCAGATGGATTCTGTAACTTTTATCTGGTTCAATATAATATTTTTTTTTAAGTTTAAGGTAATGGTACTAAATCTATTAATTAATTTGAAGAATATCATCATTTGTATTATATTAACACAAAATACCTTTTATTAATTGATATTTGTCTAGTATTTATCTCTATCTTGTGTAAAAAGCATATTGATGTTATAATCATGTAATCTTTTTGTGACAATAAGTATACATTTTATGATAATTCTTACTGTAATGTCTTCTATATGTCTTTCTTTTTAATTTCACTTTTTGATATAGCAATAGGCTGATGATTTTTCTAGGTTTTAGATCCTGTTTACATTTTTTAGATTGGATTTTCTAAATCATCATGTGGAAAGAGAAATAAATTTATTTCTTTTTTTGCCTATGCTTATTAATTTTATTTTTTTCTTAACTATTTCAATATATCTATCATTTCTAGAATCATAATAAATAATAGTAGTGGGGATGGAGCCAAGACACATCTTTATCTGATCTTTTCCTAGTGTCTCTCAGATCAGCACCAGATCAAGCTTCTGAACTGGTTTCAAGTGACAGAATACACATATATTTGAAGTGTAACAAATTTCCAGAAGATACTTTGAAATAACTTCAGAAAAAATCTGTACAATTGCGTGGGAGGGAATCAGTGGAGTGCAAATGCAGCACAGGTAACCAGGGCATTGCCATGTCTGTGTGTTAAGGGACAGGTCAATTCTCCAAGGGCCTTCACAGCTGTTGATCATAACTTCTGAAGGAGATGCAGAGAAACCTTTGCTGACACAGGTGTTGCATACTGGGAAAGAGATAAATTGGAAACAGAGGGAAGAGGAGAGAGGTCAGAGAATAGCAATTGCCTCTCAATCTCCTTGTATTATCCTCTCACAAGAGGAAATCCATTCTGCAGGTCTAGGTTGTATCTCCAGCAGCCATTGTCAAGTGGTTCCCATGTATTCCAATAGCTCTCCTATTTATTCCCAACATTGTGCACCAGCAAATCTACTGGGAAGTTCTGAGGTTACTCTTTCCTCCTTATAAACCAACGGAGCAGCAGATTAACAGTGAGCATCCAAAGCAAATATAAAAGGTAAATAGAGAGCCTCTGGATTCCAGAATAACATGGAACCTGGACAAGCCTACTTAGCACAGCAAGACAGTTAGCAGCACTGGCCCCAGGGCAACCTAAAGGGGCTACTGCCTCTTTGCCCTAAGAACAGACCTCAACCTTTTAAAAATTAGCAAAAAAAAGCAAAAAGAACTCTGACCATAAATAGCTTTTATGGAGAAAGAGAAGAAGAGAACTCAAATACTGAGGATCCTAAAGGCAAATCATCATGAGATGAAACCCTAACGGGTGATATGCATTAGTTCCCATCTCACAAGGTTCTCTTAGAAGAAAAGAAAAAGGATCTTAAAAGAGATTTAGAAAAAAAATGGGCAAATGAAATGAGAACTTTGCAAGAAAATTTTCAAAAGGAAACATAAAATCTGATACTCCAAAAGACAAAGTAACTTGAATTGCAGCCAAGAACCAATTATCCATCAAAACTGAGCATTATCTTTCCTTTTTTTAAATTAATTTTATGAGTATAACATTTTTTGACAGTACATATGCATGGGAAATATTTTTCAACATTATCCCTTGCACTCCCTTCTGTTCAGAATTTTCCCCTCCTTCCTTCCATCCCCTCCCCTAGATGGCAGGCATTCCTATACATATTAAATATGTTATAGTATATCCTAAGTACAATATATGTGTTCAGAACCGAATTCTTTTCTGTTGCACAGGAAGAATTGGATTCAGAAGGTAAAAATAACCTGGGAAGAAAAACAAAAATGCAAACAGTTTACACTCATTTCCCAGTGTTCTTTCTCTGGGTGTAGCTGACTCTGTCCATCTTCTCTTTGTTGAAGATATCGACTTCCATCAGAATACATCCTCATACAGTATTGCTGTTGAAATATATAATGATCTCCTGGTTCTGCTCATTTCACTCAGCATCAGTTCATGTAAGTCTCTTCAACCCTCTCTGTATTCATCCTTCTGGTCATTTCTTACAGAACAATAATATTCCATAACATTCATAAACCATAATTTACCCAACCATTCTCCAATTGATGGACATCCAGGAATATTCTGGACTGCAACTGTTACAGCTGATCATCCATGCTCACTGTCTATGTAAATAATGTACCATTTGAATGATTGGTAGACACAGGTGCAGATCACAGTCATTAGAGTTGCCATTTGGCCTAGTCATTGGCCAAAGATTAAGGCAGATACCTATATGTCTGGCATAGGAGGATCAGTATCAGCTGAAGTTAGTGCTACCCCTTTGAGATGGATATATAAAGGTGAAACAGGAATTTTTACTCCTTTTGTAGTTGAAAAAAATCCCCTGTGGGGGAAATCTATGGGGAAGAGATATCTTACAACAGTTAGAATTACAATTGAGTACTTCGGCTTTCTAGGCAGGGCTGATGTTGAAGGCCTGACTGCACTCTCACCTGTCCTTGTTCAATGGAAAACTGATACACTGGTGTGGGTAGAACAGTGGCCCTTAACAGATGAAAAGTTCAGGCCTTATTAGATATAATATAGTAGTAACTTGACCAAGGACACTTACAACCTTCTCTAAGTCCTTGGAATTCCCTTGTATTTATTGTAAAAAAGAAACCTGGAAAATCAAGGATATTAACTAATTTAAGAAAAGTAAAAAAACAGAAGGAAACTATGGGAACTCTTCAGCTTGGATTTTCATCTCCTACTCAATTGCCTAGAGAGTGGCCTCTTTAGATTATAGACATTAAGGATTGTTTCTATTCTATCCCTCTGGAGAAGGAGAATATGAAAAGATTTGTCTTTTCAGTGTCCAGCATTAATTTAGCCTTATGAAACATATAAATGGACAGATTTGCCACAGGGAATGAAAAATATCCCTACTATGTGCCAAATGTATGTTGCTGCTGCTCTTAGTCCAGTAAGAAAAGTATTTCCAAAAGTTATATTATTACATTACATGGATGATATCTTGGGGTGTGCACCTGAGGACCAAATGTCAGAAGCAGGTCTAAGAAACACTAAGGAACTACAAATTGCATATAGCTACAGAAAAAAATTCAAAGGCATGCTCCTTTTCAATATTTAGGATATGAGGTATATCCTAAGGCTGTGATGTTCTGTTTCTCTAAATTGTTATCATTCTCTTGGGGGTGGGTCTCTTGGGGAGCTTCTGGAGACAGCCTTGACTTTAGTTTCAGTTCATTAATCCCAAAATGCAGCCAGGAGTTAAAGTCCAGATCCTTTGTGTCTCTTTCCAAAATCTTATCTCCTTCACTTGGGGCTCAGCTAGTTTCCTGGAGGCCTTCCAGATCTTGCCTCTAGTTCTTTGTCTTTTCCAGCTTCTCGTCTCTAGCTCCCTCCGAATCCAAAGCTTCCAGCCAGCACAAAGGTAGATGTGGGAGTGAATCAGACTCCTCCTCCTAGAGAGTGAGCTCGTGGGAGCTCCCAGAAATCAGTCCTAGTTGTGAATCTCCCAAAGTCCTCTTCCAAAGTTCTCTCCTTGAGTGAATCCTCACTTTTTATATCCTCCCAGAGAATGGGCTTGTGGGTACTCCCTGGGCTTGTGGGAGCTCCTTAAAAGTATGCTCTCTTAAAGATGTGAATCTCATGGAATTGTAGTAAATACATTACTGAACTAGAGAATTGTTAAGTACCATGCTAAATTTAGATCATTATATCCATTCCAATGACTTTGCAAGAATCCTAACATAAGGCATTTACTTTCTTTAAAGACAGAGAAGTTGAACACCTTAAATGACTTTCAGAATTTGATAGGAAATATCTAATGGATACATCCAGTGTTAGCCTTAACTAACTACCAGTTACAACCATTATATGATATTGCAAGGGGAGACATTATTTTAAACTAACCAGGCCAGCTTACAAAAGAAGCTCAAGAAGCTTTGAGAAAAGTTGAACTGGCTTCATCCAATGTGGTTGAAAGAATCACTCAAAAAGTCTTGGAAATGTCAGTTTTTGCTACAAAATAGGCACGAACAGCAGTCCTTTATCAGTGTGATCAAGTTGGTGAACCTCCCAGCACAACCAGAACAAAGACTTACTCTTTACCCAGTGCTTATGGTTAGAATTTTATTAAAGGCCATTAAGAGAGTAGTACAATTACCTGGGACAAGACCTGGCAAGTTATACACCTTTTATACCAATGCACAAATTAATATATGCTGTGAAGCCATCTCAGAGTGGCAAATTTTATTGGCTACAGCTTCAGATTTTACACATGGATCTCCATTAAAAATAACCTGGCCATTACATAATGAGTGGCAATGGATTTTGAAGAAAAGATTTCTAAGGTTTCCCTTAAAGGACCATCTTTATAGATGCATCCAAACAAAACATTTGTGTTGTATATTCCCATGATTTAACTCTAAAGAAAGTAGTCAGAACTCTTTTTCAGTCCACTCAGCAAAAGGAATTTTGTTGCAATCATGCTAGCTCTTATTATTCAGGAGATGTAAATATAACAATTGATTCAGCCTATTCAGTAGGTGTGGCACAAAGAATTGCCAAAGCCCAAATAAAATTTGTAGCTTCAAATATATATCAGCTCTTTAAGGAACTTCAAGAGCAAGTAAGAAAGTGTGAAGCTAAGATTTATATCTTGTATGTCCATTTTCATAGTGGATTTCTAGGTCCTATTTTTTTATGAAAATTCAAAGGCAGATAGCCTTCTAACCATGTTAGCCAATTTATTTAGACAGCCCAAGAATTTCATTCTAATTATCATCAGGTTGCTGGAGCTTTACATGTACAATTTGTAATAACAAAAGAGGAACCCAGGAGCATAGTAAAAGACTGAACAGTTTACTTTCCTTTCCATGCTACTACACTCCATCCAGGGAAGAACTCTCATGTTTTGAAACCCAATGAAATCTGGCAAATGGATATGACCAATTATAAATCTTTTGGTCATCTATCTTTTATCCATGTTGTAGTAGACACCTTTTCAGACTTTACTTTTGCAGTACCAGCAGCAAAAGAGATAGCCTGAGTGGTCACTGAATTCTGCATACAAGCTTTAGCAATCATGGGTGTGCCACAAGCAATACAATAGATAATGAGTCTGCATATACTTCTAAACATTTTGCACACTTTTTGTGCACAGTATCAGATTTTACACACCACTGGCATACATTTTAATCCTCAAAGACAGGCAATAGTAGAGAGGAGAAACAGAGACATCAAAATGTTTCTTCAAAAAGAAAAGAAAGGCGGAGTCACAGGTAACCTTAAATAACTTTTCAACTTAGCTCTCTATATCATTAATTGTTTTTTAATTTTTGATAAAGATTCAATGGCTCCAGCAGACAGGTTTTACAACCCAGCAGAAGGGCAGTGTCCAGTGTGAGCAGCTCCACTATCTTTAGATAATCCCCAGGTGATGTGGAGAGATTCAGAAAGTGGTAAATGGAAGGGATAAGACAGATGAACTGCTTAGGGAAAAGGGTTTGCTTGTATCTGTACAGATGGACAAGAAATCAGATGGGTGCCAAGGAACCATATTCACCTTGTCCATCAGAGATGGAGAAGACCCTTAAAACGAAGAAGACCCAAGAAACAATCTGATGGTTCCATTGTTGACTGTGCCCTCCAGTGAAAGAGCATGGGACTTATGGCAATTGACTCATGAACATAAATGTTGATGAGACAGACTGTTGCAGGACTTCAAAACTTGCGGGAATCATGGGATTCTCTGACACTTGAAGTAATGGACAATAGATTGGTTTTGGACTATCTCTAGGACTTATGGTCAAGTTGATTCATGTTGTTTGTTACATCACTACTCTCCTGTGTTTTATTTTTATGTGCTAGTGTATATATATATATATAGTGTATAACCCATGCTGATGGATTTATATATACCTTTTTCAAGTAAGACCCTTTAATCCAAAGAAAACCTGCTAATAATATCTAGTTTGATGTTCTCACCTTCTTGAGGTTTTTTTTTTGTTTGTTTGTTTGTTTAGTTTAGTTTAGTTTAGTTTTTTTTTTTTTTTTTTTTTTGGTGTTTTTACCTTTCTTCCTTAGAAGTCAGGAAGGCCATGATCACTTCCTTTTTTGGTGTTTTCACCTCTTTTCCTGAGACTCCTGAGAAGTCAGGGAGAGCATGACTACCTCTGTTCTAAAACAAAAGGAAGCTGGAAATGTATAAGGCCAGAACTCTAGAGAAATATACTTGAAACAAGGTATTAATTCAATGGAATTGATGAGATAATGGTTATCTAGTTTATGCATACTTAGTACTTAGCCTGGTGATGTAATGGTTCTTTAGTTCACACATACTCAATATACTGTAATGATGTAATTGTAATAGGGTATTTAAACTGGGGACAAATTCAGACTGGGGGTGGGGCAGAGACTGGTTGAGATGGCAGACTATCAGATTGCTAGAGAAGACTATGTCAGACTGAGACTAGATCAGACGATGATAAATACAGAAGTGTAGGAGACAATAAAGACTTTGTATTCTATTCTTGTCCATTCTCCTGGTGTCTATCCTGCTGAGACCAATTTCCTTCTGGAAGACCTCCAGAAAGCTAGACTGAATATCACATTTACTCTAATCAAATTTGACTCAAAGAGGATAGCAGACATATTTAGCTTCACAGAGAAATATATCTCAACCTGTAGGAAAGTAGGAGGGGAAAGAAGAAATGAAAAGGGGAGGCTAACAAAAGCAGAACAGAAGTAGAAAGAAGAGATAAGAAAAGGAATAGGGTAAAAGGGCAGGGGTGTTTGAAGGAAGTAGTGGTCAGGAGAAAAATACTGAGGAGGTGGGAAAAAGAAAAGAGAAGAGAAAAGTAAAACAGAGGGAAAACAAGATGGCAGGAAATACAGAGTTAGTAAATTTAACTGTGAATATGAATGGGATGAACTCTCCCATAAAACTAAAGCAAATAGCAGACTGGATTAAAAGCCAGATTGCTAAAATAGTTGTTTACAAGAAACATATTTAAATCAGAGTGATACACACACACACACACACACACACACACACACATATATATGGAGAGAGAGAGAGAGAGAGAGAGAGAGAGAGAGAGAGAGAGAGAGAGAGAGAGCTGAGCAGATCCTATGCTTCACCTGAATTAAAACTAAAAGCAGGGATAGGGATACTGATCTCAGATAAATCCAAAACAAAAATAGATCTTATTAAAAGAGATAAGGAAGGAAACTACACTACATCCTGTTTAAAGGTACCAAAGATTATGAAGTAATATCACTACTGAATATATATGAATCAAGTGGTAGAGTATCAAAATTCCTAGAGGAGAGGTTAAAAGAACTGCAAAAAGAATTAGACAGTGAAACTATACTGTTTTGCAAGGTTGGATCTCAACCTTGTTCTCTCAGAACTAGAAAATTAAATAAAAAAGAAGTATGGAGGTAAATAGAATTCTAGAAAAGTTAATTATTATAGGTCTTTGGAGAAAATTGAATGGAGATAAAAAGGAATATACCTTTTTCTCATCAGTACATGGAATCAATAAGAAAAATTGACCACATATTAGGATATAAAAACTTCAAAATCAAATGCAGAAAGGCAGAAATAGTAAATGCAATAAAAATTACATGCAATAAAAACCCAGAGAAAAATAGACCAAAAGTTAACTGGAAACTAAATAATCTAATCCTAAAGAATGAATGGGAGAAACAACAAATCAGAGGCACAAGTGATAGTTTCATCTAAGATAATGACAATAACAAGACAACTTAGCAAAATTTATAGGTTGCAGCCAAAGCAGCTATTAGGGGAGATTTTGTATCATTAGATACTTACTTGCATAAAAGATAGAAATAAGAGTCCAAAGAATTGGATTTGCAACTAAAAAAAGCTAGAAAAAGAACAAATGAAAATTCCCCCCAGCTAAATACCAGATTAGAAATTCTGAAAACGAAAGGGGAAATTAATAAAATTCGAAGTAAGAAAACTATTGAATTGATAAATAAGAGTTGGTTTTATGAAGTTAATTTGATTACAAAAAGGAAAGAAGAAAATCAAATTGTTAAGTCTCAATAATTAGGAGTTATTTTGCCCAACTATATGTCAATAAATCTGATAATCTAAGTGAAATGGAGAAATAGTTACAAAAATATAGATTGCCCATATTAACAGAAGAGGAACTACATTATTTAAGTAGTCCCATTTTAAAAGAAGAAACTGAACAAGCTATTAATCAACTCCCTAAGAAAAAAGTATCCAGGGCCAGATGGATTTACATGTAAATTCTACCAAGCATTTAAATAACAATGAATTTAAATACTATGCAAACTATTTGAAAAAAAATAAAGAAAAAAGAACTCTGGTTCTGATACCTAAACCAGATAGGATAAAAACAGAGAAAGAAAATTACAGACCAATTTCCCTAATGAATATTGATGCAAAATCTGAAATAAAATATTAGCAAACAGTAAGTCATACCCATTATAATCCACCATAACCCAGGAAGATTTGTACCAGGAATGCAGAGCTGGCTCAATATTAGGAAAACTATTAACATAATTAACTGTATACAAAAGCAAATAACACAAATCTTATGATTATCTCAATAGATGCACAAAAACCATTTGACAAAACCCAACACCCATTCCTATTTAAAATGCTAGAGAGTATAAGAATAAATGGTGTTTTCTCAACACTATAAACCAAGGTCAGGTCAAAATGGGTTCATGACCTAGGCATAAAGAATGAGATTATAAGTAAATTAGAGGAATATAGAATAGTTTACCTCTCAGACCTGTGGAAGAGGAATGAATTTTGTCCAAAGAAGAACTAAAGATCATTATTGATCACAAAGTAGAAAACTTTGATTATTTCAAATTGAAAAGTTTTTGTGCAAACAAAACTAATGCAGATAAGATTAGAAGGGAAACAATAAACTGAAAAAACATTTTTACAGTCAAAAGTTCTGATAAAGGCCTCATTTCCAAAATATTTACAGAATTGGCTCTAATTTATAAGAAATCAAGCCAATCTCCAGTTGATAAATGGTGAAAGGATATGAACAAACAATACTCAGAGGAAGAAATTGAAACTATTGCTAGTCATATGAAAAGATGCTCCAAGTCATTATTAATTAGAGAAATGCAAATTAAGACAACTCTGAGATACCACTACACAACGTGTCAGATTGATTAGAATGACAGGGAAAGGTAATGCAGAATGTTGGAGGGGATATGGGAAAACAGGGACACTGATACATTGTCGGTGGAATTGTGAATACATCCAGCCATTCTGGAGAATGATTTGGAACTATGCTCAAAAAGATATCAAACTGTGCATACCCTTTGAACCAGCAGTGTTGCTACTGGGTTTGTATCCCAAAGAGATCTTAAAGAAGGGAAAGGGACCTGTATGTGCAAGAATGTTTGTGGTAGCCCTCTTTGTGGTGGCCAGAAAATGGAAACTGAGTGAATACCCATCAATTAGAGATTGGCTGAATAAATTATGGTATATGAATATTATGGAATATTATTGTTCTGTAAGAAATGACCTACAGGATGATTTCAGAAAGGCCTAGAGAGAGTTAAATGAACTGATGCTAAGTGAAATGAGCAGGACCAGGAAATCATTGTATACTTCAACAACAATACTATATGATGATCAATTCTGATGGATGTGGCCATTTTCAACAATGAGATGAATCAAATCAGTTCCAATACAGTAGTAATGAATTGAACCAGCTACACCCTGCAAAGGAACTCTAGGAGACAGTTATGAACCATTACATAGAATTCCCAATCTCTCTAATTTTGTTCGCCTGCATTTTGGATTTCTTTCACAGGCTAATTGTACACTATTTCAAAGTCCAATTCTTTTTGTACAGCAAAATAACTGTTTGGATATGTATACATATATTGTATTTAATTTATACTCTTACATATTTAACATGTGTGGGTAAACCTGCCTTCGGGGGGGGGAGGAGGGGAAAATTTAGAACAAAAATTTGGCAATTGTCAATGTTGTAAAATTACCTATGCATATATCTGGCAAATAAAAACTATTAAAATAAAATAAAAAAGAATAAATGGTGTTTTCATTAAAATGATCAATAACATCCATCTAAAATCATCATATGTGATGATGGAGATAAACTAGATCCATTCCCAATAAGATCAGGGGTAAAATAAGGTTGCCCACTATCACCATTACTATTTAATATTGCATTAGAAATATTAATTTTGACAATAAGAAAAAGAAATTAAAAGATTTAGAGTCAGTAATGAGAAAAGCAAATTTTCACTCTTTGCAAATGGTATGATGGTATCCTTTGTGAATCCTAGAGAATCAACTAAGAAACTACTAGAAACAATTCACAACTTTAACACAGTTACAGAATACAAAATAAATCCTTAGGAATCATCAGCATTTTTATATATCACCAACAAAGTCCAGCAGCAAGAGATACAAAGAGAAATTCCATTTAAAATTACTGTAGGTAATATAAAATATTTGAGAGTCAACCTGCCAAGGCAAAATCAGGAACACAATTACAAAACTCTTTCTACTCAAATAACGTCTAATAATAAATAAGTAATAACAAAGTCTAATAACAAATAAAATAAAGATCTAATCAACATGATAAATATTAAATGCTCAGGAGCAGCCCAAGTTCATAAAACAAAATTGACCATATTATGTAAATGAATCTACTAATCAAACTATCAAGAAATTATTTTACAGAGGTAGAAAAAATAATTACAAAGTTCATTTGGAAGAAGAAAAAGTCAATAACTTCGTGGACATCAATGTAAAAAATGCAAATAAAGATGGCCTACCTGTACCAGATCTAAAACTATTTTATAAAGCAGTGGTCATCAATACTATTTGGCACTAGCTAAAAAAATACAAGTAATTTATCAGTGGAATAGGTCAGAGTTACAGAACAAAATGGTCAATGACTATAGTAATCTAGTGTTTGACAAATCCAAAGATTCCATTGTTAGGATTACTAGGTGCTAACTCAGTTGTCTAATTTAGCATAGTATATAGTTCTAAGAACTCACTATTTGACAAAATGTGCTGGAAAAATTGGAAATTAGTATGTCAGAAACTAGGTATGGACACATACCTAAATCTGTATACCAAGATATAGTCAAAAATGGGTCATTAAATAAAATAAATTAAACACAATATAAATAATAATATATTATATTAATAATATATAACATATGCATATTATATATTATATATAATTATATTAATAAAATTAAATAAATTAAATTAAACATATAATAATAATATAATTAAACATTAAATAAATTAGATAAAACATAAGGAGTGATATTGTAAGCAAAGTAAAAGCACAAAGGATAGTTTTTCACTCAGATCTGTGGAAAAGGAAGAAATTTGTGGCCAAAGAATAACTAGATTAAAAATAGATAATTTTTATTATATTAAATTAAAAAGATTTTGCAATGCAGACAAGATTAGAATGGAAACAATAAGCTGGGGAAAATTTTTACAATCAAAATTTCATTTCTAAAATATATAAAGAATTGATTCAAATTTATAAGAATTCAACCCATTCTCCAATTGATAAATGATAAAAGGATATAAATAGATTATTTTCAGATGAAATTGAAATCATTTCTAGTCATATGAAAAGGTAGTCTAAATCACTATTGATCAGACAAATGTAAATTAACACAACCCTGTGGTACCACTACACACTTCTCAGATTGGCTAAGATGAAGGGGAAAAAATGATGAATATTGGAGGAGATGTGGAAAAACTGGGAATTGTGGACTGATTTAATCATTATGAAGAACAATTTAGAACTATGACTAAAAGGCTATTAAACTGTGTATATCCTTGGTCCAGCATTATTTCTACTGGGTTTATAACCGGAGAGCTCATAAAGGAGGGAAAGGGACCCACAAGTGCAAAAATGTTTGTGGCAGCTCTTTTTTTGTGGTGACAAGAAGCTGGAAATTCATTAGTTGCTCATCAGTTGCAGAATGGCTGAATTAGCTATGTTATATAAATGCCATGGAGTATTATTGTTATATAAGAAATGATTAGCTGGATGATTTCAATGAGGCCTGGAGAGATTTACATAAACTGATACTAAGTGAAATGAGCAGAACCAGGAAATTATCGTACAGGGCAACAATAAGATTATATGAAGATCAGTTCTGATGGATGGGTTTTTTTCAACAATGAGATGATTGAGGCCTATTCCAATGATCTTGTGATGAAGAAAGCCATCTACCCAGAGAGCGAGGACTGTGGTAACTGAGTGTGGACCATAATATAGTATTTTTCCTCTTTTTATTATTGTTTGCTTTCATTTTGTTTTCTTTCTTACTTTTCACCTTTTTGATTTGATTTTTCTTGTGCAGCAAGATACTTCTATAAATACATACATTGCATTTAACATATATATGTATATGTATATATATATATATATATATATATATATGGAGAGAGAGAGAGAGAGAGAGAGAGAGAGAGAGAGAGAGAGAGAGATGTTTAAGATATATTGGATTACTTGCCATTTGGGAAGGAGGTGGTGAGGAGGGAATAATTTGAAACCCAAGGTTCTGCAAGGTTCAATGTTGAAATATTACCCATGTATAAGTTTTGAAATAAAAATATTTAATAAAATATATTATAGTGGTATTATTCTTTGATTTGTCCTGATTTCTTAAATATTATGCAAGCTTTGAGTTGGATAGATATATATTTTATCATATATGAAGGCAAGATCCATTTATTCTTATGCTTATGAATTAATGTTTGTTTTGTCAAAACTTTCCCTACAAATATTGATACATTCACAATTTTTATTGTTGTTAATTGTTGATATGTGACTGTTATAATTTTCTTGATATTGAACCAACCCTCTATTCATGGTATAAATTTAACTGTTACAATGGGTAATCTATTAAAAATGATGCAACCCCTTTGGTTAATACATTTTTTTTCAAGTATATATTCAATATATCATTAGAAATATTAATTTATTTTCTCCCTGGTTTACATATTATATATATATATTATGTACAATATATATATATATATTACATATCACTTCTATAAATTCACATAGATAATATAGCTATTTGTGTTTTATTAGCATGGTCTAAACATAAGATATTTAAATCTAGTTATTTAGATTTATCTTTACTTATGTAGAAAATCAAGGGTTTTGATAAGATTTTATTCTTCCATTTTCTCAATTTATATAATATTGAATATAATATTAAATTATTTAATAAATTCATTTGAAAATCCACATCATTTTTTCCACTCCCTTGGTTTATTTAAATTTTTTATTTCCTCTTCAGTTAATGTTGCTATTAATATTTTAATAAATATCAGTGCATTTCAGTTATCAGTTTTGTTGGTATATCATGAAATAAAATGATTTCTAACAATCTACTATTTATTTGCTGTGATTTTCTTTTCAAGTTCAGTAATCAGAATTTATTCAATTTTTTGATTAAGCTAACATGTTGGATATTTTATACTTTTGTAATTAAAACTGGCTAGTTTCATTTATTAATTCAAAGTAGAGTTTTCTCTTCTTTTTCTTTTATTTATTATATCTATTTATAAAACATGTTCAATTATTTTATTTTCTCTCTCCTTTCTTGATGCAAATGTTAATTATTCCATAATTGTAATTTTTGTGATAAAATTATATATTTTTATGATTTGTATCTTGGTTTCAAATGTTCTTTATTATGAGCAGAACTAGGAGATCATTATACACTTCAACAACAATACTATATGAGGATGTATTTTGATGGAAGTGGATATCTTCAACATAGAGAAGAGCTAATTCAATTCCAATTGATCAATGACGGACAGAATCAGCTACACCCAGAGAAGGAACACTGGTAAATGAGTGTAAACTGTTAGCATTTTTTGTTTTTCTCCCCAGTTTATTTTTACCTTCCGAATACAATTCTTCCTTTTCAACAACACCAACAACAAAATTCGGTTCTGCACACATATATTGTATCTAGGATATACTATAACATATTTAATATGTATGGGAAAGCCTGCCATCTAGGGGAGGGGGTTCAGGGAAGGAGGGGAAAATTTGGAACAGAAGGGAGTACAAGGGATAATGTTGTAAAAAATTATCTATGCATATATACTGTCAAAAATGTTATAATTATAAAATTAATAAATAATGTTCTTTATTAACTACAATTTTATTTTATCAAGGTTATTAAGAAATGTGTTTAGTATATGTGCTTAATTTTGTTTTAATATTGGAATTTTATATGTTGATATTGAACCAACCCTCTATTCATGGTATAAATTTAACTGTTACAATGGGTAATCTTGTATATGTTAACTTTTGAATGCCATGATTATTTGAGTTATAAGTAGTTTCTTTTTGATTACCATTCAGCAATTTCTCCAAAGCTACTTATTTTTCTTTCCTAAAATTCCTTACAATATCTAAATTTATTTTTTCCTCATTTAGCTTTTTTGTTAATTTTATATAAATTCTAAAGATAAAACTTCCCAGTTATTAGATTTTTTTTTAATCTGGTTTTCCCTGTGGGTAAGTTTATTTTTTCTATATATTCTGTACCATACATATAAAATAAGCATTAGTATTAGTTTCCCTAAATATCTTTTTAACATGCCTATTTTTGCCATTGTCTTTATTCAGATCATTATTTCAATTTCTGTTTTTAAAAATTTGCTTGAGGATTATCATTAATACTACTCTTTATTTTGACTCTATGTGTACTTTTCACTTTAAACATATTTCTTATAAACAACATAATACAAAATTTTGCCTTTTAACACAATCTGCTGCCCTTATGTGTTATTGGGTTTCGTTCGTACCATTGCTTTTCACAATTATGATTGTTCATTTTTTCTGTCTATAATATCTCATTTTCCCTTTCTCTGCCCCTTTCAATATGTAGAAGAAGGTGTGAAAATAATAGAAATGGGATCAGTAAAAATAATTTACGTTACTAGGTATACTTTATATACACAATATATAATGGAAGTATTCTGATTCTATTCCTTTCCTCCTCTTTTCATCTAAATCAATTTCCAATCATTGATTCTTATGCCTTCATTCCATTCAATCCTCTTTTTATGATGATCAGATACCTCCAAAAGAAAGTGAGAAGGAATACATGACAGGTACCTAACATTACAAAAAAATAGATTTACTTTATCTTTAATTCTGAAATAAAGTCTAAAGTAATTTGTGTTGAATAAAGTAGGGATACTTACCAAATTTCTTGTAATTTCTCTTACCCCCATTTCTTGTTTTTGAAGGAGTAATATGCCATGGAAAAGCACTGTCCACAATGGCCAAAATGGCTTTGCTAGTTGTACCATTGCTAGAAATTTGAGGAGATCGAATTTCTACATCTCTATTCCTTATCTTCCCAATATCATAATATTTTATAGGTATGAAAATGGGAAAAAGCAGTTAGGACTTCATATTAGCTATTTCCTTGAATTTTCATAATTAAGTACTTTGTGAGATTAGTGTATATATATTTACATTATTTATATATGGCTTTTATATCCTTTTCTAAAATTATAGATTCCATAAGTGGGAAGGATTGAAGGAAGTAAGACTTTCTTTTTTAATATTTAAAAACAAAATTTCCCTGGGAATCAATTATCTTTTTTATTATAGCTTTATATTTATGCTATTTTTTTAATATATTTTTATATATATGCTATATATTTATAAAATGCTATTTATAAGATATATGCACAGGTAATTTTTCAGCATTGAAAATTGCAAACATTTTGTTCCAACTTTTCCTCTCTTTCCCCCCACCCCTTCTCCCATATGGCAGAGTGACCAATACATGATAAATATGTTAAAGAATAAGTTAAATACAATATATGTGTACATATATAAACAATTATATTGCTGTATAAAAAGAATCGGACTTTGAAATAGTATACAATTAGCCTGTGAAAGAAATAAAAAATGCAGGCAGACAAAAATAGAGGATTGGGAATTCTATGTAGTGGTTTATAGTCATCTCCTAGAGTTCTTTCCCGAGGTGTAGCTGATTCAGTTCATTACTGCTCTATTAGAATTGATTTGGTTCATCTCATTGTTGAAGAGGGCCACATCCATCAGAATTGATCATCATATAGCATAGTTGTTGAAGTATATAGTGATCTTCTGGTCCTGCTCATTTCACTCAGCATCAGTTCATGTAAGTTTCTCCAGGCTTTTCTGAAATCATCCTGCTGATCATTTCTTACAGAACAATAATATTCCATAAGATTCATATACCACAATTTATTCACAATCATTCTCCAATTGATGGGCATCCACTCAGTTTCCAGTTCCTGGCCATTACAAAGAGGGCTGCCACAAACATTATTGCACATAGAGGTCCCTTTCCTTTCTTTAAAATCTCTTTGGGATATAAGCCCAGTAGTAACACTGCTGGATCAAAGGGTATGGACAGTTTGATAACTTTTTGAGCATAGTTCCAAATCATTCTCCAGAATGGCTAGATGTATTCACAATTCCACCAACAATGTATCAGTATCCCAGTTTTCCCACATCCCCTCCACCATTCGGCATTACCTTTCCCTATCATTCTAGACAATCTGATAGGTGTATAGTGGTATCTCAGAGTTATCTTAATTTGCATTTCTCTGATTAATAATGACTTGGAGCATCTTTTCATATGGCTAGAAATAGTTTCAATTTCTTCATCTGAGAATTGTCTGTTCATATCCTTTGACCATTTATCAATTGGAGAATATCTTGATTTCTTATAAATTAGAGTTAATTTTGTATATAATTTGGAAATGAGGCCTTTATCAGAACCTTTGACTGTAAAAATGTTTTCCCAGTTTATTGCTTCCCTTTTAATCTTGTCTGCATTAGTTTTGTTTCTACAAAAACTTTTCAATTTGATATAATCAAAATTTTCTATTTTGTGATCAATAATGATCTCTAGTTCTTCTCTGATCATAAATTCCTTCCTCTTCCACAGATCTAAGATGTAAACTATCCTATGTTCTTCTAAATTATTTGTAATCCCATTTTTTATGCCTAGGTCATGAACCCATTTTGACTTTATCTTGGTGTACGGTGTTAAGTGTGGGTCAATGCCTAGTATACTAATTTCCAATTCTCTGAGCAATTTTTGTCAAACAGTAAGTCCTTATCCAAAAAGCTGGGGTCTTTCAGTTTGTCAAATAATAGATTATTAACATTATTGGCTGTTTTGTCCTTTCACATCGTAATCTGAAAAGAAAGCCTTTACTATTTCTGCCTTTCTGCATATAATTTTGAGGTCTTTATGTCCTAATATATAGTCAGTTTTTGTACAGGTTCTATGAATTGCTGAGAAGAAAGCATACTTTTTTCTGTAACCATTCAGTTTTCTCCAAAGATCTATCATACCTAATTTTTCTAATATTCTATTTACCTCTTTAATTTATTTCTTATTTGTTTTGTGCTCTGATATATCCAATTCTGAATATGCAAGGTTGATATCTCCCACTATTAGTTTTGCTGTCTATTTCTTCTTGTGACTCTCTTAACTTCTCTTTTAGGAAGTTAGATGCTATACCACTTCGTGCATATATGTTAGTATTGATATTGCTTCATTGTCTATGCTACCCTTTAGCAAGACATAATTTTCTTCCTTATCTCTTTTAATTAGATCAAATTTTGCTTTTGATTGGTCTGCGATAAGGATGACTATTCCTGTTTTTCTGAATTCACCTGAAGCATAATAGATTCTTCTCCAGCCTTTTACTTTTACTCTTTATATATCTCCCTGCTTTAAACGTGTTTCTTGTAAACAATATATTGTAGTGTTCTGACTTTTGATCCAGTCTGCTATCCATCTCTGCTTTATGGGAGAGTTCATCCCATTCACATTTACAGTTAAAATTAGTAATTCTGTATTTCCTACCATCATATTAGCCCCAGATTATGCTTTTCTTTTTTCTTGCTCCCCCTTTCCCCTTTCCCAGTATTAAACTCATGCAACTCTTCCTCTATAGGATTCCTCCCTCCTCCATTTGAATTTTCCCCCCTTTCTTGTACCCTTCCCTTATTACCCTTTCCTTTTTCCCTTTTCCTCTTTCATTTTTTAATGAGGTGAGAGAAGATTGTCTGCAAAACAAATATGTCAATTATTTTCTCTTTGAGCCAGTTCTGATAAGAGTAAGATTCACACAATGTTCCTCCCCCTCTCTAAGTTCCCTCAGTTATGATAGGTTTCCTTTGCCTCTTTGTGGGATGTAGTTTCCCTCTTTTTATCTTCCCTTTTCCCTTTTTCTGACATTATCCCCTTTCCATTTCTACTTCCCTTTTTTATGTTATATCAGTAAAATCAAATTATGCATGTGGTCTTCATGTATATCCACAACAGAAATACAGTTCTTAAGATTTCCTTTTACCTTTTTTTGCTTCTCTTGAGTCCTATGATTGGAGATCAGATTTTTTGTTTAGATCTGTTTCTTTCCTTAGAAACAAATGGAATTCATCTCTTTCATTAAATGTCCATCTTCTTCCATGGAAGAAAATGCTCAGTTTAGCTGGGTAGTTTATTCTTGGCTTCATTCCAAGTTCTTTTGTCTTTCAGAATATCAGATTCCAGGCCCTTCAATCCTTTAATGTGGAGACAGCCAGATCTTGAGTGACCCTTATTGTTGCACTTTGGTATTCATATTGTTTTTTCTCCTGGCTGCTAGTAATATTTTTTCCTTAGTCTGAATTTTGGGCACAATATTCCTTGGAGATTTTATTTTAGGGTTTTTTTTCAGAAGGTGTTTGATGAACTCTTCCAATGCCTATTCTGATTCTATTACATCTGGGCAGTTCTCTTTGATGATTTCCTGTAAAATAGTATTTAGGTTTCTTTTTTTATCATAATTTTGGGAAGTCCGATGATCCTCAGATTATTTCCTAGATCTATTTTCCAGGTCTGTTATTTTTTCAAGTAGATATTTAACATTTTTTCTAATTTTTCATTTTTTTGGTTTTGCTTGACTGATTCTTGATGTCTTAATGAATCATTCATTTCCACTTGTTCAGTTCTGATTTTCAATGATTTATTTTCTTCATTAGCTTTTTTATTTTTTTACTTCTTTTTATATATGTCCAATTGCGTTTTTAAATGAGTTGTTTTGTTTTATGGAATTTTTTTTTCTATTTCACTAATATTTTAATGAGTTATTTTCTTTTTTCAGTTTACAAATCATATTTTCCTGAGAGCTCTTTACCTTTTCCAATTCACAAATTCTGTTTCCCTGCACTTCCTGGGAGTTTGTCACCTTTTCCAATTCACATTTTAGGAAGTTGTTTCTCTCTTGCATAGCTTCTCTTTCCTTTCCCCATTTTTCTTCTAGTTCTCCTTTACAGTATTTAGTAGTCTCTTCTAGGAGAGCCTTTGCTGTTGGCAACTAACAATTGTCTGGAGACTGTCTGCTCTTAGTCTCCTCATGGTTGAAAAGCCTGCTTTCTTTCTGTATGGAAGCTATCAATTGTCCTTTTGATTTTTTTTACTCATTTTTAAAGCCTTTTTTTTCCTGCCTTCAGGGCCAGGAGGTTACCAGCTTCCTCTCCAAAGCAGGGATAGGTGCCTACTGGTTATAAAGAGTGGCAAGGTATGGGAGTGTTCTGTGAACGAGTTCCCCACCAGAAATGATTCAGGTCTGCTTGGCAAAGCTGCGGAAGTATTCTGCAAAGAACCCTGCTGTCTGGATTAGTGACTTCCCTGAGGCTTGAGCCTAAATAGTGAAAGTGTCACTACCCCAAGTCAAAGCCCAGTGTGGAGCTGTGGGTATTAGCAGTTGCCCAGCGAATTCCCATACAGCACCAGAAGTGGCTCTGCCTAGGGAAGCACAGTTGTGCTGTGAAAGTTTTATTGCCCCAGGCTGAGCCCCCCACTGTGCAGATTACAGGCTTCCCCAGGCTGCACCCCACTATTGTACAGATTAATGACTGCCTGCTTTCCTTTGCTTTGCTGTGATATGTGCTGAGTTCTTTCTGGTTTTGGGTGGGTATAGCCAGGTCTTGTTAAATTTTGGCGTTTTTATTGTAATCTCTACCTTTGGCTTTAATTTCTCTGCTGGTCTACTGCTTTGTAGTCAAGGCAGAGCTGTCAGCCTGTGGCAGAGACATCTCTATAACTTTTCTAGCCACAGAAGTTACCCCTATCCCTGGTCGCTTCTAGACACTAGTCTCTCCTATTTTCTGCTAGCGCTGATCTGCTCTGGCCCCTCAGGACAAACCTGTTCTGGTGGTCTTCCAGATTATCTTCAGCTGGTGAGTTGTTGTATTTCTAATCTTCATGAATTTTACCAGTGAAGTGCTATTTTTGAGGCTGAATTTAATAATTGGTCATGAGGGCATAAGAGGAGCTTAGAAAGTCTTGTGTGTCTTCTCTGCCATCTTGGCTCTGCTCCCCAAGACTTTCTTGTTCACTAATTTTTCTCCTTCAGTATAATGTGCCCAATTAATATATCTTGACTGAATACATGAGAAAGACAACATAGGAAAGAAACAGAGAAGCACTGCATGAAGTAGGATGAGCACTGAATATGAATTGGATTTGGATTTAAAGGCAAGTTTTACTACTTACATTGTATGAAACTGGAAAAGTCATTTAAACTCTATGGAGCCATTTTGTATTCTGAATCTGTCTGTGAAAGAGAGGGATAAGAAAAGGAGAAGATTTGGGGTTATGACTTCAAAGTGCTTTTCTTTTATACAAAAAAGGTCCTAAGTACAAAATAATTTTTGCCAGTTCTTTTATTATCTATACAATTGTTCCAAAAGTCTTAGTTCAGTCTTAAATTTTAGTAGCTTTAAATAACACTAAGATTTTTGAAACATAGATTTATTATAATACAGTTCATTTTCATCTTTAATCTACAACTAAGATCATGAGAAGATTTGGGGACCCAATTTAACTAAGTGTGAAATTACAACAAATTAAGATTTGGGTTGTGTTAAGTTTTAAGAGGTCACTGCTTTGTGGAGAATGTTATATAAATAGTGATGTCAGATGTAAATGGGTAAGGAAAGTAGTCAAAACAATTCAATATGTTTAAATCTCCTCTGACATTAATTAGCCCTATTCCCCTGGGAATATTAATTAACATTATTTCTGTATCAGCAAATATTTGTAACATCCATTATATTCATCTCACAGGATTCTTGAGCGTGAAAAGACAGAAATAAAGGACAAAGATGAAGAAGTTATGGACATAGAAGGTACAATTTAGTAACCAAGCAAATTGTAAAATATTCCTCCTTTCCCCTACCAGTAGTCTGCAAAATTGCAGGCTATATTTTTCTTAGACTCCAACCACTATCATTAGCTGCTATAATTCTTGGAGCATTGACAAGGCTTATGATTCCAACCATTACATCCTGAGTACAAAAACTCTTTTGACTGATGCAGATCAATAATTTAGATTCTTAAAGAGTTGCCTGATGCCTTAGTGGCAATTAATTTCCTTTAGTCATTCCAACAGTAAGTGTCAGAGACAATTTGAATTTAACTAGATTTTTGATGGAGCAATATATACATTACACCATACTGTTTCTCTTCCTATCCAAAATCCAAGTTAAAATCATAATCAGTTCCTTTGCTCTCTAATATGATAATGTCATGACTAATCTTGAAAAGGAATAAGAACTAAAATAGGCAAAAATATGACTGAATCCCTTGAGTTCTGTTTTTAGAATCACTGTTGTGGGTAATAGGTTTGTAAAAATGACCATAGTTGCAGTCAGCAGGAATGAAAGCTTAATTATTTTATTAGGATAACCAGGCAGTCAGGGAAAAACCTTGACTTATGAGTAAGACTTATAGAACAATTTCAGTGGCACAATTATATGGCAGATGCAATTACTGTAGCAACTAATAATGAATTAAATTTGTTTATAGACGCTTCAGGGGAAAAATGAGGAGAGGTTTGCTATATTTGAGGCATGTTTTACGTTGGAGATTGACCTGAATGGTGAAATATTGAATGGAAATGTATGTTCTAGAAATGTTCCTTAGCCCTGTAGGTCTAAGCACACAGGGAGTAGAGCTAAAAGATGATTTTTTTTAATGGGGAAAACATGTTAAAAGTAGTTTAAATAGTTAGTAAGCAGTCTGGGATTCAAGAACAGAGGAAAAGTTGCCTTGCACAATATGCTCATTTGGGATACTTAAAAAGGAACTGTTATCTAGTTCTAACATTTATAGGATACACACACAGGCTTATGCCTTGGCATAAGTAGGCATCTCAGAAAATTCACTGGGTTGTTCTTCCTCAGTAATTGTATTCTTTCTTTGACCTATACCATGAGGTACAAGGATGAGTTCTATATAGCACTGAAGTTAACAGAACCTTAACAATATTTAAATATGGAGTATTTTTCATATCTTCCTGATTGTAAGATGGATAAAATATGGCAAACATGACACAATCAGCAGGTGTCACCATGAGTTGCTGTCGCTGATCAGTGTCTCCATACATTGTTGCTGTTAGTTGTTCAATCACATTTAAGTTCTGATCACATTTGATTTTTCTTAGCAAGGACACTGGAGGGGTTTGGCATTCCCTTCTCTAGGGAATTAAGACAAACAGAAGTTGCCATTTTCATTTAGATCTTCCTGACTCCAGATTTAGTGCTCTATGCATGATGTACAGGGTAAGTTTAAAAAGCAACTACCTGTGGCAAAAGACCAAAAAACAAAGAGGAAATCTCAGGTTTCATTAAGAGAAAAATAGTAGGGATTTCTGGGTCACAAGACTAACAACACTCTGATTTAAGCACTTTACTAAAAAAAAAATCCACAAATGGAATTATGTAATAAACCTGGCGTAAATACAACTGAATCAACAAGGGAAAAAGTGAGAACTTTAATTCCAGGGGTCTCAGGAGGAAATATGTTACCACCTCCAGATAAAAAATGGACTTAATAGAGAATGAGACGTACTTTTTTGATATGGCCATTGTGTGTATTTTTTTTTCTCAATGTAGGTGTTAGTTTGGAGTAAGGGTGGGGAGAGATTTGGTAAAGGAGAGAATGCTTTTGTGAAGATAAAATCAAACAGTTGGAAAAAAAAACAAGTCTGGTAGTGGCAATGAAGAAAGCAAGTATTCTCACTCCCACACAGTGATTTAACTTTTTGTTTTTGTTTTTGTTTTCTTTTATTTGGGAGTGGGGAAACAAAAGATAAGAGAAGATGTAATCAGTATTGGAAAGGATAGTCAGTGATATAGTTTTATGTATCTGAGGAAAAAGGGCTTAAATGAGAAAATGTAAGTTATAAAGCAAGAATTTCTCTGGGAAATGCTAGTCAAATGAGAAGGAATTGGGAGGATGGTAACAGGAACTAAATTAGGACTGAACATTTGAAAAGTTTTGAGACTCTTCTATCTATGAGTTAGCAAATCTGATAGTGGAGTTTTTTTTTTTTTCTTTTAGTCTTTTCAGATATAGGAAGTATTGTATGAATGGTTCCCTCTTTTTTCCACTAGGTATTTGTCCCTGTAGGAATATATTTAAATATTTTTCATTCCTTTGGTATAGGAGTTTAAGTTTCTAGATGGTGTATGAAAAAGACCAATCTTTAAAATACAAACAAAATTATACTCCCTTTCTTCCAAAGAGTTCATTTTATTTTTGTCTCTAATTATATGATATCTGGACTAAATTTCTGGAGTTTCTCTGGACAGGCCTTGTTCTTTAGGTGAAGTGATGAAGGCAGGAGAGCCACCATGAGGCTGGTCAAAGATGGAGTCCAGACTCTGAAGTCTGGAATCTGGCCTCTTCTCTGTGGATGTGGCTGAGTCTTTCCTGGGTCTACTCTATGTCTGAGACACTTCTGTGGCTGAGACTGTTGTTCCCAGTCTTGTTCCCAGTCCTCTCAGCCCTTAAATACCTTGTACAATTATATCATTACAGCAGCTGAGCATGTGCCAATCTGTAGTACCATTACATTACCATATCATACTAAGTATATGCCAACTAGAGTGATTACATCATTATATCACATTAAATATATATGTTTAATTAGAGAACTATATCCCATCAATCACACTGAGTAGGTACAAACATTCTGCTATCCTTGATTCAAATATACCTTTCCAGAATTCTATCCCTCTACATCTCCTCTTTTCTTTTGTTTTAGAACACAGGTGGTCACACCCTCCCTGACTTTTCAGGAAGTGAGATGAAAAACACTAAAGGGAAGTGGGGAGTCAAACCAGATATTGTTAGTGGGTTTCCTGTGAGCTGAAAGAAAATTGAAACAGTTATACATAAATCCATCAACAAGGGAGGTATTATGTAAAGACATAGTAATATAACACAGGCTAGTAGTGATGTAACAAACAATATGAATAAACATGTGGAATTATATATTTCCATAAGTCCTAGAAGGAGTGAATATAAATAACAATCACAAATACACATCCTTTAGCAATCAAGAGACAGTCCAAAATCAATCTATTGTCCATTTCTTCATGTGCCAGGGAATCCAATGATTCTTGCAAGTTTTGAAGTCCTGCAACAGTCTCATCATGTCTCAGGAATTGAATGCTTCCTGCAGATTTTGAAGCCCTACAACAGTCTCATCATGTTTCAGGGAATCCAATGATTCCTCCAGATTTTGCAGTCATGAAACAATCTTATCATGTCTCAGGGAATCCAATGAGTCCGAGTTTTGAAGTCCTGCATCAGTCTCATTAACAATTTTTGATGTTCATAAATCAATTGCCATACACATACGGTTAACTGTCAGGCTCTTTCAGTGCCACATATTGTCAGATGTTTCTTGGATCTTCTTTGATTCAAAGGTCTTTTCCGCCTGTAAAACCAGATAAACCATTTAGAGAAATCATTATCCTTAGCTTTCAATCCTATTTAACAATTCTTTTTATGTGAGTTACTATCCTATGGACTGTAATCAGATGTTTCTTTTTTCTTTTTTATAAAAGTATTTATTTTATTTTGTTATCTACAAAAATGTTTGGTCATCACAAACTTGTCCTATATAGGATGATGAAATTTGTTTTCATAGAAAATGTACTTAATTTAGAATCAGTTGAGATTCAGGTTCATTTTTGCCTCCAATAACTAATTTTATGGCTATGTTATAAAATCGAACTGCATAATCAATATAATAATGATAATAATCCCTATGCTACCAATCTTACAATGTTATAAATCAATCAATACATTAATTAACATACATTTATTAAATGAATTCTTGGACTCTATCACTCTTTTAAATACTGGAATTTCCAATTTATCAGAAAGCAATGAATAAATACAAATAAAATTAAAATGTAACACAACACAAATACATCATATTGTTTGTCAACTTTTTTATATAAAACAAGGTGTTTAATGTGTACATCTCATTTGATCCTCACAACTCCTTTTTTTTAATTATACCTTTTTATTTACAAGATATATGCATGCATAATTTTTCAGCATTGACAATTGCAAAACCTTTTGTTCCAACTTTTCCCCTCCTTCCCCCAGATGACAGGTTGACGAATATATGTTAAATATCCTAAAGTATAAGTTAGATACAATATATGTATACATGTCCAAACAATTATATTGCACCCCAAAAGCTGGGGCCTTGGGTTTGTCAAACACTAGATTATTAAAGTTATTGCCTATTTTGTTCTGGGAACCTAACCTATTCCACCGATCAACTAGTCTATTTCTTAGCCAATACCAAATGGTTTTGGTAACCACTGCTTTATAATATGATTTTTAGATCTGGTAGAGCTAGGCCACCTTCATTTGATTTTTTCATTAATTCCCTTGAAATTCTTGACCTTTTGTTTTTCCATATGAACTTTGTTGTTATTTTTTCTATATCATTAAAGTAGTGTTTTGGGAGTCTCGTTGGTATAACCCTAAATAAATAGATTAGTTTAAGTAGCATTTTCAGCTGTATTTGCTCATCCTATACACCCTATACAAGAACATTTAATATTTTTCTAGTTAGTTAGATCTGACTTTATTTGTGTGGAAAGTGTTTTGTAGTTTTGCTCATATAGTTTGTGATTTTCCCTTGGCAGATAGATTTCTAAATATTTTATATTATCAGTAGTTTCTTTAAATGAAATTTTTCTTTGTAATTCTCACTGTAGGATTTTGTTAATGATATATAAGAATGCTGATGACTTATGTGGGTTTATTTTGTATCCAGCCACTTTGCTAAAAGTTTGGATTTTTAGTAGAATCTCTGAGATTCTCTAAGTATACCATCATAAAATCAGCAAAGAGTCATAATTTGATGTACTCATTATCTACTCTAATTCCTTTAATCTCTTTCTCAACTCTTATAGCCAAAGCTAGCATTTCTATCTAATAAAATATTGAATAGTAATGGTGATAGTGGGCAACTTGATTTCACTCCTGATCTTATTGGGAATGGTTCCAATTTATACCCATTGCATATGATGCTTACTGATGGTTTTAAATAGATGTTACTGATTATTTGAAGGAAAAGTCCATTTATTCCTATACTTTGAAGTGTTTTTAATAGAAATGGATATTGAATTTTATCAAATGCTTTTTCTGCCTCTATTGAGATGATAATATGATTTTTGTTAATTTGGTTATTAATATGGTCAGTTATACTAATAATTTTTCCAATATTAAACCAGCACTACATTCCTGGTATAAATTCAACTTGATCATGGTGTATTATCCTGGGGACGATTTTCTGTAGTCTTTTTGCTAATATCTTATTTAAGATTTTAGCACCAACATTCATTAGAGACATTGGTCTATAATTTTCTTTCTCTGTTTTCAACCTATCTGGTTTTTTGGGTGTCAGTAACATGTCTGTGTCATAAAAGGAATTTGGTAAGACTCCTTCATTCCCTATTTCTTCAAATAGTTTATATAGCATTGGGGCCAATTGTTCTTTAAATGTTTGGTAGAACTAACATGTAAATTCATCTGGTCCTGGAGATTTTTTTTTAGGGAGTTCATTAATAGCTTGGTCTATTTCTTTTTCTGAAATGGGACTGTTTAAGCAATTTACTTCCTCCTCATTTAATCTGGGAAGCCTATATTTTTGGAGATAGTCATCCATTTCAATTAGGTTATCAAATTTATTGGCATTAAGTTGGACAAAATAACTCCTTATTATTGCTCTAATTTTCTTTTCATTGGTGGAAAGTTCTCCCTTTTCATTTTTAAACTAACAATTTGATTTTCCTCTTTCCTTTTTCTGATCATATTTACCAAAATTTTATCTATTTTATTGGTTTTTCATGAAACCAATTCTTAGTTTTATTTATTTATTCAATAGTTTTTTTTTAACTTTCAGTATTATTCTCCTTTTAATTTTAGAATTTCAAGTTTAATATTTGATTTTTTTAAATTTTTAAATTTTAATTTTAATTAATTTTAATTTCTAGCTTTTTAAATTGTAAGCCCAATTCATTGATCTTCTCTTTCGCTATTTTGTTCAAATAATCCTCTAAAGATATAAAATTTCCCTTTATTACCACTTTTTCTGCATCCCACTAATTGTATCTATAATTTGCTGTTTCACCCAATCACTCTTTAAGCTGAGGTTATTTAATTTCCCATTGATTTTTGGTCTATTTACCCCTAATTTTTTGTTGAATGTAGTTTTTATTGCATCGTGATCTGATCAGAAAGCATTTACTATTTCTGCCTTCCTGCATACAATTTTGAGGTCTTTATGTCCTAATATATGGTCAATTTTTGTACAGGTTCCATGAACTGCTGACAAGAAAGTATATTCCTTTCTGTCATCATTCAGTTTTCTCCAAAGATCGATCATACATAATTTTCCCAATATTTGGTTTACCTCTTTAATTTCTTTCTTATTTGTTTTGTGGTTTGATTTATTTAATTCTGAGAGTGCAAGGTTGAGATCTCCCACTATTAGTTTTGCCATCTATTTTTTCTTACAACTCTTTTAACTTCTTCTTTAGGAAGTTAGATGCTATATCTCTTGGTACATATCTGTTTAGTTTTGATATTGCTTCATTGTCTATGCTACCCTTTAGGAAGATAATTTTCCTTCCTTATCCCTTTTAATTAGACCAATTTTTGCTTGATTTGAGATAAGGATGGCTACCCCTGTTTTTTGAGTTCACCTGAAGTGTAATAGATTCTTCTCCAGTCTTTTGCCTTTACTTGGTATGTAACTTCCTGCTTTAAATGTGTTTCCTGTAAATAACATTTTGTAGGGTTCTGACTTTTGATCCACTCTGCTATCTGCCTCTGCTTTATGGGAGAGTTCATCCCATTCACATTTACAGTTAAAATGACTAATCATGTATTTCCTGCTATCTTATTATCCCCAGATTATGCTTTTCTTTTTCTTGCCTCCCCTTACCCTCTTCTCCAGTATTAAATATATGGGCATCACTTACATCATACAGCTCTCCCTCTTTAGGATCCCTCTCCCCTTTGAATCTCTTTCCCTTTCTTTTACTCTTCCCTTATTACTCTTTTCCTTTTCCTCTCCCAATTTTTAATGTGGTAACAGAAGTTTCTCTGTAAAACAAATATATGTCAATTATTTTCTCTTTGAGCCAGCTCTGATGAGAGTAAAATTCATACAATGTTCCTCCCCTTCTCTAAATTCCCTCAGATATGATAGGTTTCCTTTGCCTCTTTGTGGGATGTAGTTTCCCTGTTTTTATCTCCCCTTTACCATTTTTCTGACACTATCCACTTTACATTTCTACTTCCCTTTTTATATTATATTAGTAAAATCAAATTATGCATGTGCCTTCATGTATATCACAATAGAAATACAGTTCTCAAGAGTTCTTTTAACCTTTTTCTGCTTCTCTTTTGCCTTATGGTTGGAGAACAAATTTTTTGTTTAGATCTGTTTTTTTCCTTAGAAACAAATGGAATTCATATGTTTCATTGAATGTCCATCTTCTTCTGTGGAAGAAAATGCTCAGCTTAGCTGTGTAGTTTATTCTTGGCTGCATTCCAAGTTCTTTTGTCTTTCAGAATATCAGATTCCAGGCCCTTCAATCCTTTAATGTGGAGGCAGCCAGATATTGAGTGATCCTTATTGGTATTTGAATTGTTTTTTGTTTGTTTGTTTGTTTGTTTGTTTTTGTTTTCTGGCTGCTTGTAAATTTTTTCCTTAGTTTGACCGTTCTGAAATTTAGCCACAATATTGCTTGGAGTTTTTATTTTAGGGTCTTTTTCAGAAGGTGTTAGGTGAATTCTTTTTTTTTTAATTTTTTAAATTTTTTTTATAATTATATATTTTTTGACAGTACATATATGCATGGGTAATTTTTTTTTTACAACATTATCCCTTTTATTGACTTCTTTTCCAAACCTTCTCCTCCCTCTCTCTACTCCCTCCCCTATATGAAAGGTAATCCCATACATGCTAAATGTGTTACAGTATATCCTAGATATAATATATGTGTGTAAAACCAAATTTCTTGTTGCATGCTAAGAATTGGATTCGGAAGGTAAAAGTAACCTGGGTAGAATGATAATAGTGCAAACAGTTTACACTCAATTCCCAGTGTTCCTTCTTTGGGTATAGCTATTTCTGTCCATCATTGATCAACTGGAACTGAATTAGATCTTCTCTATGTTGAAGATATCCACTTCAGTCTCTTTTGCTGCTGGTATTGCAAAAGTAAATGCTGAAAAGGTGTTACAACATGGTTAAAAGACAGATGACCAAAAGATTTAAAATTGGTCATATACATTTGCCAGATTTCATTGGGTCTCAAACCATGAGAGTTCTTCCCTGGATGGAGCATAGGAGCATGGAAAGGAAGGCAAGATGTACAGGCTTTTACTATGCTCCTAGCTTACTCTCTTGTTATCCCATATCATAACCATAAAGCTTGAGCAGCCAAGTGATATTTAGAATCAGATTCTTGGGCTGCCTGAAATAAAGGTGTATTGGTTAACATAGTGAAAAGACTATCTGCCTTTGAATTTCCATCAAAAATAGGACCTGGTAGTCCACCATGAGAGTGGATATGCAATATATAAATCTTACCTGGATGCTTTCTCACTTGCTCTTGAAGTTCCTTAAAGAGCTGATATATATTAGAAGCTGCAATTTGGGCTGTGGCAATTCTTTCTACCACACCTACTGCAAAGGCCTAATTAGATATTATATTTATATCCCCTGGATAATAAGTAAGAGCTAGCATGATTTTATTCATTCTGCTGAGTGGTCTGAAAAAGAGTTCTGGCTGCTGTATTCATGGTTAAATTATGAGAGTATATAGCACAATGTTATGTTTGGATGCATCTGTTAAGATAGTTGGTCCTTTACAAGAACCCTTAGAAAACTTTTCTTCAAAAATCCATTGCCAATTATGTAATAGCCGGGTTATATTTAATGGAGACCCATGTATAAAATTTGGAGCTGTGGCCAATAAAATTTCCCACTCTGGGATGTTTTCACAGCATGCATTAATTTGTGCATTGGCATAAAATGTGTATATCTTGTCAGGTCTCATCCTAACTACTGCTTGTTAATATCCTTTAATAAAATTCTAGCCACAAGCACTGGTAAGGAGTAAGGCTTTGTTCTGGTTGTGGGAGGAGGTTCACCCACTCTATCACACTGTCTCCTTAATGAAGGACTGCTGTGGATGCCTCTTTTGTAGCAAAAACTGATATTTCCAAGGGTTTTTGAGTGACTCAACTATATTGGATAAAGCCAGTTCAACTTCTCCCAAAGCTTCTTGAACTTATTTTGTAAGCTGGCATGGTGAGTTTAAAGCACTGTCTCCCCTTAAAATGTCATATAATAGTTGCAATTGATAGGTAGTCCAGCCTAATACTGCATGCATCCATTGGATATCTTCTATCAATTTCTGAAAGTCATTTGAGGTATTTAGCTTCTCTGTTCTTAAGGAAAGTGTTTGTACTGTAAGTACCTTAGGGCATACTTCATATCCTAAATATTGAAAAGGAGCATGCCTTTGAATTTTTTCTGTAGCTATATGCAATTTTTATTTCCTTAGTGTTTCTATAGTCTTTTGTATACATGCTTCTAACATTTGCTCCTCACTTGCACACCCCAAGATATCATCCATATAATGTAACAACTTTACATTTAGAAATGCTTTTCTTACTGGACTAAGAGCAGCAGCTCCATACATTTGGCACATAGTAGGGTTATTTTTCATAACCTATTTCAAAACTGTCCATTCATATTTTTATAAGGCTCAGCTTAGTTAATGTTGAGTACTGAAAAGGCAAATCTTTTCATATCCTCTTTACCTAGAGGGTTAGAATAGAAACAATTCTTAATGTCTATAACCCAAAGAGGCCGTTCTCTAGGAAATTGAGTAGGAGATGGGAAACCAGACTGAACAGTTCCCATAGTTTCCATCTGTTCATTTATTTTTCTTAAATTAGTCATCATTCTACTAGGTTTGTATCCCAAAGAGATTTTAAAGAAGGGAAAGAGACCTGTATGTGCAAAAATGTTTGCGGCAGCCCTCTTTGTGGTGGCCAGAAACTGGAAACTGAGTGAATGCCCATCAATTAGAGATTGGCTGAATAAATTGTGGTATATGAATATTGTGGAATATTATTGTTCTGTGAGAAATGACCAACAGGATGATTTCATAAAGGCCTGGAGAGACTTACATGAATTGATGCTGAGTGAAATGAGCAGGACCAGGAAATCATTGTATACTTCAACAACAATACTGTATGATGATCAATTCTGATGGATGTGGCCTTTTTCAACAACGAGATGAATCAAATCAGTTCCAATAGAGCAGTAATGAACTGAACCAGCTACACCCAGCAAAAGAACTTTGAGAGATGATTATGAACCACTACATAGAGTTTCCAATCCCTCTAATTTTGTCCACCTACATTTTGGATTTCCTTCACAGGCTAAATGTACAGTATTTCAAAGTCCGATTCTTTTTATATAACAAAACAACTGTTTGGTCATGTATACATATATTGTATTTATTTTATACTCTAACATATTTAAACATGTATTGGTCGACCTAAATTCTGGGGGGGATGGAGGGGAAAAATTGGAAAAAAGGTTTTGGAACAGTTTGGGGAGAAGTTAGGCAAGTTTGTGCCTTTTCTCTGTCATCTTAGCTCTTCCTCCTAGCATCTTTATTCATCTAATTGTTTCTCAGATTAGGAAACCTCAAACATTTCTAACTTCTCCTTGGGATCCAGAGTCTAGGACTATTAGATTCTGTGCCTACAATTATGCCTGAGATTTTATAAATTTCTCATTAATGCAAAGGGCTTTAAAAAACCACCTACTTTTCGGAGTTGTGGTCCCTAAGTTTAAATGCCAATTGTAACAATAATTTGGAGCCAATATCGAAGGAGAAAAGGTGTAAGGAAGATTGAGAGCATTTCAAATGAGAATCTGTTAAATGAACTGGGTATGCCTTAGCCTGGAATAAAGACCAAGGGGTGTTATAAAGAATTTTCAAAATACTTGAAGACTGTTGTGTATATTGGGTAAACCTTCTAAATTCCCTGGGTCTCGATTTCCTCATTTGTAAAATCAAAGTGCTAGATTATCTTGTCTCTCAAATACTTTTCAACTTTAGATGTATGCTTCTATCTTTCACAGAAACTGAATTATAGTGGTTTCATTTAAAGTAAAATTTACTATTTGAACCAGTCAGAAGTTGCTTTCAGAAATGGGAGATTCTTCATTATTAAGGATTTCAAGTATAGATTTATTATCACCTTATTAATATGTTATGGAGGAGATTCTTACTCTTACATAGATTGAACAAACCTCTGATATTCCTTCCCACCATGTGATTCTGTGATTATATGGTCTTTGAGTTTTGTTTCCACTTTGGGCTGTGACTAATTTCCCTGGGATTTTTTTGCCTATGACTCAAAGTCCCTCTTTGTCAACATCAGTAGTTTTCTTCTGCCTTCTTTCCACCATCAAGCTGTTATTAACTTCTCAAATAATACCTTGGGCATCTAATTAACCCCATTGATAAAAGACATCTTCTTATGTGTGTGTGTGTATTCATTGCAGGTGTGTACCATGCTACTGGTAAATATTTGAAGAATCATTGATTTAGACCCAAAAAATTATTAAAGATTAAATAGATCAAGGTTTTGCCATGAATCAGGTTACTTAGGGAGTACAGAAAATTTATCTCTGAAATCATGTAATAACACAAAATTCAATATCCCAAGAAAGCAGTACCAGGAGCATTTAAGACCTTCCTTGTACATAGTTTAGTTCTAACATCAAATCCAAATCAAGTAAGCTGGAAGAATGATTGGACAAAGAAAAATAGAATCATATCCTAATGAACTAATTTAGTAGTAGAGACACTCAAGACACAAATAAAGAGAAGAAAAACTCTTAAATATTTATAATCAATGTTTCAGAGAAAAACACAGTTAATCCACAAATTCAATTATGAGTTTTGGAAGACAAAGATAAATTTTTAAAAATGAGTTTATAAATGTGAGTGCTTGAAGAAAAAATGGAAAACATGAGAATTATGGAAGGAAATGGGTAATAATAGCTTAGCATGAGATACAAAACCTTCCCCCAAAATAAAATTTTTTATAAAATGTACATAAAATTTTCACAAGACCAGATAGAAGGAAATCACTCATAATCCAAGAAGAAATATTAAAGCAAAGTCAAAAGATTGATGAAGTAGAAGAAAGTTGGGGTATCCAATAGGAAAAGAGAGGGAGACAGAGAGAGAGAAATGTTTAACAATCTTAGTATCAGCTAAAGCCATGAATAACAACAACTATAACAAGAACAACAACAAGTAAAACATCATGTTTTAAGAAATCTTAATGTAAGACTGCCCGTCTCTCTTAGAATGAGAGTACAAAGTAGAAACAGAATGCACCTGTCTCTTCTTGAAGTAAAAAAAAAATCCAAGGAAAATTCCCCAAAACATCATGGATAAGATGCAGAGCTTCCAAGTCAAAGAAAAAAATTACTGAAGCAGACAGAAGGAAAGAATTCAATTACTGAGGAGCCATAGTCAAAAATCACTCACAAACTAGCAGCTACCATTATGTGATGGGAAACTGGGAATATTATATTCTAGAAGGCAAAGGATATGAACTTATAGCCAAGAATAATTTACTCAGCAAAACTGAGTATAATCATGGGGGAAAATTAGACTTTTAGTAAAATAGAAGCATTCTTCATGAAAAGGCCAGAATTATGGAGAATCTTTGAAGGACAATAACAGGAGTGAAGAGAAACATAAAAAAGATAAAATGAGTGAACAATAATAAAGGATTGTGCAAAGATAAACTTTAATTAAAATACGGGAAGATAATGCATATGTCCCCTGATCCCTACCATCATCAGGATTCATAGTAGAAGTACCATTAAACAAAATTTGGGTGTGATTCTATTATGTCTTCGTATTATTCAGAATGGAAAGAGAAGGAATAATACAGGAAGAGAAGGGACAAGAAAAGAAAGCTTAGACAAAATTATTTCACATAATCAGGTTGCATAAGAAGATAATATACAATGGGGAGGATTTATGGGAATTTAGTGACACTTGAATATAATTTCTCTCAAAAGAGGTCAAAAGAAGAAATAGTTCACACACATAATTGAATAGAAAAATTCATTTCACTTAAAAGTGAAATAAGAGATAAAAAAGAAATTAGAGGGAGGGTAGATTAAGGGAGAAATTATTCCTTAAACAAAACAAATCCTTTGCTGTTGTTTATTTTTTTTTCAATCATATCTAACTCTATGTAACCTCATTTGGGGTTTTATGAGCAAAAATACTGGAGAAGTTTGGCATTTTCTTCTCCAGTTTAATTTACAGATAAGGAAATGAGGCAAAAAGGGTTAATTGGCTTGCTGGAGGTCACACAGCTAGTGTGAAATTGATGTTTTCCTGACTTTAGGCTCCATGTTCTATCTACTGTTCAATCCAGCTCCCCTAAAAATTCTAAGGGTGTTCAAAAATATTTATAGCTCTTTTTATGATGTAGCAAAGAATAGGAACACATAAACTGGAGAATGGATGAACAAGTTATAGTATATAAATGTCATGGAATATTATTGTACTGTATCTTTTTCTACAAAATGATCAACCAAAATACCAAAGGACTAATAATAAAAGGTGCTTTCTTAACTCCTGGTAGAGATTAAGCAATCAGAATATAAAATGAGATAAATAAACAACTATATGTGTATGCGTGTGTGTGTGTGTGTGTGTGTGTGTGTGTGTGTGTGTGTGTATTGTGTATTAGAACAAATGGAACATTGTTCTGATTGATGATACATGTTTGTAATGGCTTTGCTTTATCTTGTGTTCCTTGTGCAAAGTTGGAGGATGAGAAGACAGATTTGGCTGATTAAAACAATATGTGAACAAAAGAAAAAAAAAAAAACTTGAAAACTCTGATGAACATAATGACTAACTGTAATTCTTGAGGACTTTTAAGAAATATGCTGCTCACCACCTGACAGAAAGATGATGAATTAAGAGCACAGATTTATATAATTGTAAATGTATGTATGTCTAGATAATTACATATAGATATATTCTGTGTCTGTGTCTGTATATATATATATATATATATATATATATATATATATATATATATATATATATATATATATATATATATATATATATATATAAAATGTGTGTATGCGTGTATATATGTATGTAGTGTGTGTGTGGGTGAGACATGTCCAAAGAAAAATTTTGTTTTATTTGTTTGACTATATATAGATGTGTATGTATATATATATATATATATATATATATATATATATATATATATATATATATATATATATATATATATATATACATATATATATATATAATTTTGTTTTGTTTGAATATATATGTATGTATATACATATATATATATATAATTTTTAAAGTTTTTTTTTTCTTAATAACTTAAGGAGTTAGGGAATAGGACAAACAATCTTTGGAAATGAAGCAAAAATTTAAAAGAAAAATAAACCAAAGACTAATAAAAGGAAGTTCCTTATTTTAATCATGTGGAAACCAAAAGGCATAGGGCTGGTAAACTGCCCAGAGTTATGGAATACAAGGACTCCTGAGAAGCTAGTACACTGCTTCAGAGTGTATTCATAGGTCTAAGGTCTAACCTATAAACAGGAATCCATTTGCTGGGAATTCCATAGAGCTTGAATGAGCCTTTACACTTAGCATTTTAACCTTTGCTTAGGATCATTAGCATGACTATGATTTCATTAGTTATTTCAATCAATTTTTGCTTCCTTAGGTTCTTGGCTGATGCTCCTTCTTCCTCTGCTTCTTTAATATCCACTGGGATTCCAACTAGCCTCATTAGTTATCTATAAAGGAGCTAGAAATTTCATATACTTAATATATATACACTTTGGGGAAGCTAGAATAGAAAATTTTAATGAAATTACTGACCAAAAATGAAGAGAATATGTTATCCATTAATTTAGGTGCGAATATTTTTATACCACTGTCCTTTCCCCACCCTCTCAAAAAAAATTAAGTGCTACTTCTTAATTTTGGTAAGAGCAGGTGAATAGGCAGAAGATTCAAAAGTATAAAAAAGAATGAGCCACTATTTTCACAGTTCTCTGAATTTTTTTTAATTTTAAAGCTTTTTATTTTAAAACATATACATAATGTCAACATTCATTCTTTGCAAAACTTTGTGTTACAAATGTTTGCCCTTTCTTCCTCCCATCACCTCACCCAAATACTAAGTAATCCACTAAATGTAAAACATGTGCAATTCAGCTATACATATTTCCACAGTTATCAGGCTGCACAAGAAAAATCAGATCAAAATGGAAAAAAATGAAAAAGAAAAAGAAATTCAAACAAACAATAAAAAAGACTGAAAATAATATGCTGTGATCCACACTTGATCCCCATAATCCTCTTATTGGATGTAGATGGCTCTTTTCATCATACGATCATTGGAATTGATCTGAATCAGCTTGCTGCTTAAAATATCTATATCCATCAGTATTTATCATTATATAATCTTATTTATATCCTTTGACCATTTATCAATTGGAGAATGGCTTGATTTCTTATAAATGAGAGTCAATTCTATATATATTTTGGAAATGAGGCTTTCATCAGAACCTTTAACTGTAAAAATGTTTTCCCAGTGCATTTCTTCCCTTCTAATCTTGTCTGCATTATTTTGTTTGTACAAAAGCTTTTTAACTTGATATAATCAAAAATTTCTATTTTGTGATCAATAATCATCTCTAGTTCTTCTTTGGTCACAAATTCCTTCCTCCTCTACAAATCTAAGAGATAAATTACCCTATGTTCCTCTAATTTATTTATAATCTCATTCTTTACACCTAAACCATGGATCCACTTTGATCTTATCTTAGTGTATGGTATTAAGTATGGGTCCATGCCTAGTTTCTGCCATACTAATTTTCAGTTTTCTCAGCAGTTTTTGTCAAATAGTGAATACTTATCCCAAAAGTTGGGATTTTTGGGTTTGTCGAGTACTACATTGCTATAGGTATTGATTATTTTGTTCTGTGAAAATAACCTATTCCACTGATCAACTAGTCTATTTCTTAGCCAATACCAAATGGCTTTGTTGACCTATGCTTTATAATACAATTTTAGATCAGGTACAGATAAGCTGCCTTTATTTGATTTTCTTTTTCATTAGTTCCATTGAAAGTCTTGACATTTTGTTCTTCCAGGTGAATTTTGTTTTGGCTTTTTCTAAGTCATTTAAATAATTTCTTGGGAGCCTGATTGGTATAGCACTAAATAAATAGATTAGTTTAGATAGTATTATCATCTTTATTATATTTGCTCTGCCTATCTGAGAGCACTTAATGTCTTTCCAATTATTTAAATCTGACTTTATTTTTATGCCAAGTGTTTTGTAGTTTTGTTCATATAGTTCCTGACTTTCCTTTGGCAGATAGATTCCCAAATATTTTATGCTATTGACAATTATTTTAAATGGAATTTCTATTTGTATCTCTTCTGTTGGATTTTTTTGGTGATGTATAAAAATACTGAAGATTTATGTGGATTCATTTTGTTTCCTGCAACTTTGCTAAAGTTGTGAATTATTCTTAATAGCTTTTTAGTAGAATCTCTGGGTTTTTCTAAGTATACCATCATATCATTTTCAAAGACTGATAGTTTCATTTCCTCATTACCTACTCTAATTTCTTTAATCTCTTTCTCAACTGCTAAATACTAAATGCTAAATACTGCTAAAGCTAGCATTTCTAATACAATAAAGAATAATAATGGTAACAGTGGGCAACCTTGTTTCACTCCTGATCTTATTGGGAATGGTTCCAGTTTATCCCCATTACATTTGATGCTTACTGATGGTTTTAAATAGATGCTCCTGACTATTTTAAGGAAAAGTCCATTTATTCCTATATTCTCAAGTATTTTTAATAGGAATGGTTGTTGGATTTTATAAAATGCTTTTTCTGCATCTATTGAGATGATCATATATTTTTTGTTAATTTGGTTATTGATACAGTCGATTATGCTAATAGTTTTCCTAATATTGAACCAGCCCTTCATTCCTGGTATAAATCCTACATGAATTATCCTGGAGATGATTTTCTGTAATATTTTTGCTAATATTTTATTTAAGAGCTCTGCATCAATATTCATGAGGGAGATTGGTGTATAATTTTCTTTCTCTGTTTTCAATCTACCTGATTTGTGTATCAGTACTATGTCTGTGTCATAAATGGAATTTAGTAAGACTCCTTCAATCCTTATTTTTTCAAATAGTTTACATAGCATTGGAGGTAATTGTTCTTTAAATGTTTGGTAGAATTCATATTTAAATCCATCTGGTCCTGGGGATTTTTTCTTAGGGAGTTGGTTAATAGCTTCTTCTATTTCTTTTTCTAAAATGGGACTTTTTAACCAATTTATTTCTTCCTTTGTTTATCTGGGCAAGCTATGTTTTTGAAGTTATTCTTCCATTTCATTTAAGATACCGAATTTATTGGCATAATGTTGGGCAAAGTAACTTCTAATTATTGCTCTAATTTTCTCATCATTAGTGGTAAGTTCTCTCTTTTCATTTTTAAGACTAACAATTTGATTTTCCACTTTCCTTTTTCTAATCAAATTTACTAAGGGTTTATCTAATTTGTTGTTTTTTTCATAAAACCAACTCTTAGTTTTATTTGTTAATTCAATAGTTTTTTTTTTTTTTTTTACTTTTAATTTTATTAATCTCTCCTTTTATTTTCAGAATTTCAAGTTTAGTGTTTGCCTGGGAGTTTTTAATTTGCTACTTTGCTAGTTTTTTTTTTTTAGTTGCAAGCCCAATTAATTGACCTTATCTTTCTCTATTTTATGCAAGTTGGCAATGAGAGATATAAAATTTTCCCTTATTACTGCTTTGGCTGTATTCCACACATTTGTTATGACATCTCATTGTTGTCATTTTCTTGGGTGCAATTATTATTTGTGTTTATGATTTGCTGTTTCACCCAATCATTCATGAGATTATTTAGTTTCCAATTATTTTTGGTCTATTTTCCCCTGGCTTCTTATTGAACATAATTGTCATTGCATAGTAATCTAAAAAAGATGCATTTACTATTTTCTGCCTTTCTGCATTTAAATTTGAGGTTTTTATGTCCTAATATATGGTCAGTTTTTATATAGCTTCCATGAACTGTTGAGAAGAAAGTGTACTCATTTCTGTCTCTATTTGGTTTTCTCCAAAGATCTATCATACCTAACTTTTCTAGTATACTATTTACCTCTTTGACTTCTTTCTAAATTATTTTGTGGTTTGATTTAACTAATTCTGATAGTGCAAGGTTGAGATGTCCAACTATTATAGTTTTGCTGTCTATTTCTTCTTTCAGCTCTCTTAATTTCTCCTTTAAGAATTTAGATGCTGCAGCAGTTGGTACACATGTGTTTAATATTGATATTGCTTCATTATCTATGCTACCCTTTAGCAAGATAGAGTGTCCTTTCTTATGTCTTTTAATTAGATCAGTTGCTGCTGAGACCACATCCCATCCCACTCTGGTCTGCTCAGTATTAGATGCCTTCTGTTTTGCCTTCTGTTTTGCGCCTGGTTTTGCGCATGGTCTATTCGTCCTCACCTGCGAGCAAAAACAGACCTTTCCTGATGAATTTCCAGGATATCTTCTGTTGGAATTGTGTTGTATTCCATATATCCACGAGTTTTTCAATCAAGCACTATTTCTAAGACTGGATCATGGAAAAAAGTAGTCTGAGAGCAAAGAAGAGTATAGATAGATACATGTGTCCTCTCCATTATCTTAGCCCATGATGTACTAATTTGAGGATAACTTGCTGTAATCATTTTGCTAATATTTCATTTAATATTTTTGCATCAAAACTTCTGGCCAAGATGATGGAGAGGATGCGCACATCTGCTTAAGCTCCGCATTTTCTCTCAGAATAATTTATCTTATGACAATCCTCGGAATTATACTTGACTGGAAAAAACAAACAAACAAACAAACAAATAATTACCAACAGAACACATCCTGGAAATTTGCCAGAAAAGGTCTGTTTTTGCTTGGGGGCAGGGATAACCAGATATGGTGCAGGCTGAGGGCAGACAGCTCGAGTTTGGCAGGCAGCTCAGACTGTGCAGACAAGAGGGGGGAGTAGTGCAATCTCTGCAATTTCTGCAGAAAGACCTTTACCACAGTGTGGACAGAATATCCACACTGTGGATATTCTGTCTTGGCAGCAAGTCAGGATCAACAGAGAAGCTGTAAACACAGGAGGTAAAGACTATAACCCCGAAAAGCTAGGGTCTCTCAGGCCCTGGCCATTCCCACCTGGAGTGTCTGAACACGTTCTTAGAGCCTCAGAGTCTCAGAGCGCAGATGCAGCACACCCAGTGCTGTCCTGCTAGTGCCTCACTGTTCCCCCCGCAACAGTCTGTAGAGGAAGCCTGGTAATAACATCCATCCAACCTATCCTCCCCCCCCCCAAAAAAAAAAAAAAAAAAAGCAGACTGCATTTGTTTTTCTTGTTAGTTTTCTTTGATTCTTCTCTGGAAAAAGGAGCAAAAAATTTAAAAGCACTCTAACCATTGATAGCTTATATATGGATAGAGAGCAGACTTCACACCCTGAGGAGACTAAAAACAGACTACCTCCAGATGAATCCCCAAAGGAGATATGATCTGCTCCTCAATACACAAAACTCTCATAGAAGAATTCAAAAAGGCTCTCACAAGAAAGCTAGAAGAAAAATGGGAAAAGGAAAGGGAAGGTTGGCAAGAGAGTCTGGATAAGTCATCCCACTCATTTAAAGATAGAGTGAATAAAGAAATCAAATACTTGAAAAACAAAGTTAGTGAGTTGAAAAAAGAAAATAGCTCTCTAAAAAATAAAATTGGCCAAATGGAAAAAAAAATTCCATAGAACAAAACAACTCACTTAAAAACTCAATTGGACAATTAGAAAAAGATACAAAAAAAGTGAGTGAAGAAAATACTTCATTGAAAATCAGAATCAAACAAATAGAATTAAATGACTTGAGACACCAAGAATAAGTCAAGCAAAATCAGAAAAATGAAACAATGGAAAAACATGTCAAATACCTTGTTGGGAAAACAACAGATCTGGAGAATAGATTCAGGAGAGACAATCTGAGAATTATTGGACTCCATGAAAAATATGATGAAAAAAGAGCCTAGATACTATTTTCTAAGAAATTATCAAAGAGAACTGCCCAGATGTTTTAGAAACAGAGGTTAAATTATTCATTGAAAGAATTCATTAATCACCTAGTGAAAGGGACCCTAAAATCAAAACACCAAGAAATATAGTGGCCAAATTCCAGAACCATCAGACAAAGGAAAAAATACTGCAAGCTGCAAGAAAAAAAATCAATTCCAGTATGGAGGAGCCACAATAAGGATTACCCAGGATCTAGCAGCGTCCACATTAAAGGATCAAAAGGCCTAGAATATGATATTCTGAAAGGCTAAGGAACGTGGTATGCAGCCAAAAATAACTTACCCAGCCAAAATGAACATCTTTTTAACGGGAAGAAGATGGACATACAATGAAATAAGTGAATTCCATCTATTCTTGATGAAAAAAAATTAGATCTAAACAAAAAGTTTGATCTCTAAATACAGAGATTCCTAAAAAAGATAAAAAGACATCTTGAGAACTATATTTCTGTGTTAAAGATATATAAAGAACACATATATAATTTGTTCTAGAAACTAGAGGTGGAAAGGAAATTGTACCAGAAAAAGAGCAAAGTGGTGGTACTACATCTCACGAAGAGGCAAAGGTAACCTATTATATCTGAGAGAAAGAATGGAGGGGGATGAACATAGTGTGTATCAACAGGCATAATCGATTTATGGTGAAACTCCTTCCACTTCATTGAAAATGGGAGGGGAAAAGTGAAAAGGAAAGGTGTAAGTTAAGCAGAAGCGAATACAGAAATTGTGAGGAAAAGGGGTAAAATTGGGGGAGGAACTCTAAGGTTGGGGAAGGATACTAAAAAGGGGGGGCTGTGAGAAGCAAGTGGTGCTCACAAGTTTAATACTGGGGAAGGGGTAAGGGGGAAGGAAAGGAGAAAAGCATAAGGAGGGTTAACAAGATGGTAAGTAATACAGATTTAGTCATTTTAACCATAAATGTAAATGGGGTAAACTCTCCCAAAAAGAGGAAGTGGTTAGCCAGAATCCTACAATATGTTGTCTACAAGAAACATCTGAAGCAGCGTGCTACCTACAGAATAAAGATAAAAGGTTGGAGCAGAATCTACTATGCTTCAGGCAAAGCCAAAAAAGCAGGGGCAGTTAAACTTGAAATTCTAAAAATAAAAGGTGAGATTAATAAAATTTAAAGTAAAAAAAATTGAATTAATTAATAAAATTAAGAGTTGGTTCTATGAAAAAACCAACAAAATAGATTAATCCTTAGTAAATCTGATTAAAAAAAGGAAAGAGGAAAAGCAAATTTTTAGTCTTAAAAATGAAAAAGGAGAACTCACCACTAGTGAAGAGGAAATTAGAGCAATAATTACGAGTTACTTTACCCAACTTTATGCCAATAAATTCAATAACTTAAATGAAATGGAGGAATACCTTCAAAAATATAGCTTGCCCAGATTAACAGAGGAAGAAGTAAATTAGTTAAAAAGTCCCATTTTAGAAAAAGAAATAGAAGAAGCTATTAACCAACTCCCTAAGAAAAAATCCCCAGGACCAGATGGATTTACATGTGAATTCTACCAAACATTTAAAGGACAATTAATTCCAATGCTATATAAACTATTTGAAAAAATAGGGATTGAAGGAGTCTTACCTGTTAGAGTAGAGGGCAAATCTCAAAGCAGAGTATGAGGTACTTAGAGGCTTATTCTGCCTGAGTCCAAAATAGGGCGATGAAGGCATTGATTAAGCTTCAGTAAGGAGGTGGAAGCCTCCTTCACTCTTGATTGATTATGCATCTTGCTCTGGCATTCAGGACAATAGAAAAAGAGGTTGCAGAAAGGGGAGGGGATTCATTAGAGCATTAGGATTGAGGGAACTCTATGTAGTGAAGTAATAGAATAAAGACTTGTTGCTGCATATTCGTGTGAGTCAGGTGGTCTGTGGGGGGTCCTTGTGGGGGATCTCCAATTCAGCTAATTGGAGCCATGATTTGAAGACCTGATGAAGGTAAGATGCTAGTTGACCCCTGTTGAAGTGAGCAGCAGGAGTTAACAATTGGTGGCCTGAACAGGGACTTGAAAAAAGGACTTGAAAGTCTTGTAGGCAAGCTCCACCACTTCACATATATGTGAGAAGCCAGAGTGGAATAGACATGGGAGAGACAATTTCACTTCCCATATTCAAGCCTGATGAAAATGAAAACTATGCTAGGCAGGCGTATAAATTAGTTAAAGGGCAAGGGGTCCATGTGCATATAAAAGATTGCAGAACCTTTATGGATAGGATTTGGAAGTTCTTTGGAAGAGAGAAAATGGAATTTGGGCAGGTCCAGGGATGGTTAAGATTGGGGTCATGGGGCAGCTAGGTGGCGCAGTGGATAGAGCACCAGCCCTGAAGTCAGGAGGACCTGAGTTCAACTCTGGTCTCAGACACTTACTAGCTGTGTGACTCTGGGCAAGTCACTTAACCCCATTGTCTCAGCAAAAAACAAAACAAACAAACAAAAATATTTGGGGTCTGGGGTATGCTCTTATCATTGCAGATGATACCAGAAAAGAATAATGGGTGCCACCTAGGAGAATCAGGGCAGTGGGAGAAGATGCAGAAAAAGGCAGAAAAGAAGGTGGAAGAAACCCAGAAATAAGAGAAGCAGATTAATGAAAAGGAAGAATAACGAGATTATGGCGCAAACTGCTATTTGCATTTACATTTCTTGAGCTGAGTTCAAAGATTCCAGAAACAGTTGGGGTTCCAATGGAGAACTGGACAGTGCTAATAAAGGTTTAAGATGTTGCTTTCGATCAAGAAGGATATTGGGCATAAGCTGTAATTCCTCATCCTCCAGTATTACATCTTGTAAGATCGGATGAACCTACTTCACATTTTGTGGTGATGGACAATGCATCTCAGCTCCTGGGAGGTCCTTTGTTGCCTACTATTAGAAATCTAATTGTTCTTTCATTGTAAATACTCCTTCAATTTGTATAACCACAGGGACAGGGGATGAATTTTGTATAGCTTTAAAACCTCAAAATTTTTCTTGGTTGTTTTCAATATTAACACCTATGGTCTTCAGAATCATATTTATACCATTACGGCCTTGTATCTTTACAATTGTAATACAACTTATAATAGGCGCAGTAACTCATTTGAAGAATACTATGATTCCCCTAAGCAGTTCCCGCTAAACAAGAAAAGGGAGTTGTACAGTAGAGGGCAAATCTCAAGAGCAGAGTATGCGCACTTGGAGGCTTATTCTGCCTGACTCCAAAATAGGGTGCTGATGGCATTAATTAAGCCTCAGTAACAACATGGAAGCCCTCTTCACTCTTGATTGATTATGCACCTTGCTTTGGCACTCTCTGGCATGTGATCTGGAGATAATAGAAAAAGGGGTTGCAGAAAGGGGAGAGGATTCCTTAGAGCATTAGGATTGAGGGAACTCTATGTAGTGAAGTAATAGAATAAAGACTTGTTGCTGCATATTCATGTGAGTTGGGTGTTCTGTGGGGGGCCCTAGTGGTCGAACTCCAATTCAGCTAATTGGAGCTGTGAAGTCCTAAGACCTGGTGAAGGTAAGACAATAGTTGGCCCCTGCTGAGGTGAGCAGCAGGAGTTAACACTGACCACATTCCTTTTATGACACAGACATCATACTGATACCTAAACCAGGTAGGTTGAAAACAGAGAAAAAAAAAAAATTATATATATATATATATATATATATATATATATATATATATATATATATATATATATATATATATATATATATATATATATATATATATATATATATATATATACCAATTACCCTAATGAATATTGATACTAAAATCTTAAATAAAATATTTGTAAAAAGATTACAGAAAATCATCTCCAGGATAATACATTATGACCAAGTAGGATTTATACTAGGAATGTATGGTTGGTTCAATATTAGGAAAACTATTAGCATAATTGACTATATCAATAACAAAATTAACAAAAATCATATGATCATCTCAATAGATGCAGAAAAAACATTTGACAAAATTCAACATCCATTCCTAATAAAAAGGACTTGAGAGTACAGGAATAAATGGACCATTCCTTAAAATAGTCAGGAGCATATATTTAAACCGTCAGTAAGCCTCATATGTAATGGGGATAAACTGGAACCTTTCTCAGTAAGATCAGGAGTAAAACAAGGTTGCCCACTATCACCATTACTATTCAATATTATATTAGAAATTCTAGAATTAGTAATAAGAGTCAAGAAAGAGATTAAAAAATTAGAATAAGTAATGAGGAAACCAAACTAACACTCTTTGCAGATGATGTGATGGTATACTTAGAGAATCCCAAAGATTCTACTAAAAAGTGACTAGAAATAATTCATGACATTAGCAAAGTTTCAGGATAAAAAAAAATCCGCATAAATCCTCAGCATTTTTGTACATCACCAAGAAAATCCAACAGAAGAGATATAAAGAGAAATTCCATTCAAAATAACTGTCAATAGTATAAAATATTTGTGAATCTATCTACCAAGGGAAAGTCAGGAATTATATGAGCAAAACTACAAAACATTTACCACAAAAATAAAGTCAGATTTAAATAATTGGAAAGACATTCAGTGCTCTTGGATAGGGAGAGCAAATATAATTAAGATGACAATACTCCCTAAACTAATCTATTTATTTTGTGCTATACCAATCAGACTCCTAAGAAACTATTTTAATGATCTAGAAAAAATAAGAACAAAATTCATATGGAAGAACAAAAGGTTGAGAATTTCAAGGGAAGTAATTAAAATAAGATCAAATGAAGGTGGCCTAGCTGAACCTGATCTAAAACTATATTATAAAGCAGCAGTTACCAAAACCATTTGGTATTGGCTAAGAAATAGATTAGTTGATTAGGACAATAGGTTAGGTTCACAGGACAAAATCGTGAACAACTATAGCAATCTAGTGTTTGACAAACCCAAAGTTCCCAACTTTTGGGATAAGAATTCATTATTTGACAAAAACTGCTGGGAAAACTGGAAATTAGTATGGCAGAAATTAGGCATGGACCCACACTTAACACTACATAAGATCAAAATGGGTTCATGATTTAGGCATAAAGAACAAGATCATAAATAAATTAGAGGAACATAGGATAGTTTACTTCTCAGACTTGGGGAGGAGGAAAGAGTTTGTGACCAAAGAAGAACTAGAGATCATTATTGATCACAAAATAGAAAATTTTGATTACATGAAGTTAAAAAGCTTTTTTATAAACAAAACTAGTGCAAACAAGATTAGAAGGGAAGTAACAACCTGGGAAAATGTTTTTATAGTTAAAGGTTCTGATAAAGGTCTCATTTCCAAAATATATAGAGAACTGACTCTAATTTATAAGAAATGAAGCCATTCTCCAAGGATATGACCAGATAATTTTCGGTGATGTAATTGAAACTATTTCCACTTATATGAAAGAGTGTTCCAAATCACTATTGATCAGAGAAATGCAAATTAATAAAACTCTGAGATACCAGTACATACCTGTCAGATTGGCTAAGATGACAGGAGAAATGATGATCAATGTTGGAGAGGATGTGAGAAAACTGGGTCACTGATGCATTGTTGGTGGTAGTGTGAATGAATCCAACCATTCTGGAGAGCAATCTGGAATTATGCCCCAAAAGTTATCAAACTCTGCATACCCTTGATCCAGCAGTGCTACTACTGGGCTTATATCAAAGAAATACTAAAGAAGGGAAAGGGAGCTGTATGTGCCAAAATGTTTGTGGCAGCCCTTTCTGTAGTGTCTAGAAACTGGAAAATGAATGGTTACTCATCAATTGAAGAATGGTTGGTTAAACTGTGGTATATTAATGCTTTGGAATATTATTGTTCTGTAAGAAATGACCATCAGGATGAATACAGAGAGGTTTGGAGAGACTTACATGAACTGATACTGAGTGAAATGAGTAGAACCAGGATTGTATGAGGATGTATTCTGATGGAAGTACATATCTTAGACATAGAGAAGAGCTAATCCAGTTCCAATTGATCATTGCTGGACAGAATCAGCTATGCCCTGAGAAGGAACACTGGGAAATGAATGCAAGCTGTTTGCATTTTTGTTTTTCTTCCCAAGTTATTTTTACCTTCTGAATGCCATTCTTCCTGTGCAACAAGAAATTCGGTTCTGCACACATATATTGTATCTATGATATACTATAACATATCTAATATGTACAAGACTGCCTGCCATCTAGGGGAAGGGGTGGAGTGAAAAAAGGGAAGAATCAGAACAGAAGTGATTGCAAGGGATAATGTTGTAAAAAAATTATAATTATAAAATTAAAAAAAAGATTTTTGCATCAATATTCATGAGGGAAATTGGTATATAATTTTCTTTTTCTGTTTTGTTCCTACCTGGTTTAGGTATCAGCACCATGTCTGGGTCATAATAAGAATTTGGTAGGTTCATTCCTTTTCCAAATAGTCTGCACAGTATTGGAATTAATTGTACTTTATGTGTTTGGTAGAATTCACAGGTAAATCCATTTGGCCTGGGAGATTTTTCTTAGGAAGTAGATTAATAACTTGTTCATTTTTGTTTTCCTAAAATGGGACTATTTACATAATTTATTTCCTCCTTAGTTAATTGGGACAATCTATATTTTTAAAGCATTTGTCTATTTCATTAAATTATCATATTTATTGTCATACACTTAGGCAAAATAGCTCCTAATTATTGCTCTAATTTCCTTGCATTGGGAGACAGTTCCCTCTTTTAATTTTTGATACTAACAATTTGATTTTCTTCTTTGCTAATCAAATTAACTATTTATTGTGTCTTTTTTTTTCATAAAACCAACTCTTAGTTTTGTGTTCAATATTATTTTTACTTTCAATTTTTATTAATTACTTCTTTTTTTTTTCAGAATTTCAAGTTTGGTATTTAATTGGAAGTTTTTACTTTGTACTTCTTCTATCTTTTTTAGTTGTATGCCCAATTCATTAACCTTCTCCTTCTATCTCTTATTCAAGTAAGCATCTAGAGATATATAGCTTCCCATAAAAACTGCTTTGGCTACATCTCATAAATGTTGGTATGTTGTCTCATTATTATCTTGGTTGAAATTATCAATTGTGTCTATGATTAGGTGTTTCATCCACTCTTTCTTTAGAATTACATTATTTAGTATAAAATTATTTTTGGTCTATTTTCCCCAGTCCCTTATTGCATGTAATTTTTATTGTATCATGATCTGAAAAAGATGATTTTAATAATTCTGCCTTTCTACATTTGATTTTGGATTTTCTAACATCCTAGTACATGATCAGATTTTGTGTAGGTTCCATGAACCACTGAGAAAAAATATATATTCTTTTCTATTTCCATTCAATTTTCTCCAAAGGCCTATCATACCTAAGTTTTTTTTAATCACCTCATTAACTTCTTTTTATTTATTTTAGGATTCTGTCTTTTAATCTACTCTGCTATCCATTTCTGTTTTGTGTGAGAGTTCATACCATTCACATTCACAATACTCATTACACTTTTGTATTTCTTGTTATTTTATTTTCCCCTAGAAACATTTTTCCTTTATTTTCCACTTTTCCCTCTTCTCTAGTATTTTGCTTCTGACTATCACCTTTCTCAAACACTTGTCCTCTTTTACAATCCCTTCTCTTTTTCTCTTCTAAATCTGTTTTCTCTTCTATTAATTTCCCTCTTTCCTTTCCTTTTTTCCCTCCTACTTCCCTATAAGATGAGACAAATTTCTCTGTGAATCTAAATATGTCTGATATCCATCCTTATCTCAGATCAAGCAAAAGCAGAAGTTGGTCTAATTAAAAGAGATAAGGAAGGATAAGGTAGCATAAACAATGAAGCCATATCAATACTAAACATATATATGCACCAAGTGATATAGCATATAACTTTCTAAAGGAAAAGTTAAGAGAGTTGCAAGAAGAAATAGACAGTAAAACTATAATAGTGGGAGATCTCAAACTTTCACTCTGAGATTTAGACAAATCAATCCACAAAACAAACAAGAAAGAAATTTAAAAAGTAAATAGAACATTAGAAAAACTAGGTATGATAGACCTGTGGAGAAAACTGAATGGAGATAGAAAGGAATATACTTTCTTCTCAGCAGTTCATGGTCCTATACAAAAACTGACCATATATTAGGACATAAAAATCTCAAAATTAAATGTAGGAAGGCAGAAATAATAAATGCATTCTTCTCAGACCACAATGCAATAAAAGTTACATTCAATAAGAAGTTAGTGGTAAATAGACCAAAGAGTAATTGGAAACTGAATAATCTCATCTTAAAGAATGACTGGGTGAAACAGCAAATTATAGAAATAATTAATAATTTCACCCAAGATAATGACAATGATGAGACATCATACCAAAATTTGTGGGATGCAGCTAAAACAGTAATAAGGGGAAATTTTATATCTTTAGAGGCTTATTTGAAGAAAATAGAGAAAGAGAAGATTAACGAATTGGGCCTGCAACTTAAAAAGCTAGAAAAAAAAAAAACAAAACAAATTAAAACCCCCCAACCGAAAATCAAACTTGAAATACAAAAATTAAAAGGAGAAATCAATAATATTGAAAGTAAAAAAACTATTGAATTAATAAATAAAATCAAGATTTGGTTTTATAAAAAAGCCAATAAAATAGATAAACCTTTGGTAAATCTGATCAGAAAAAGGAAAGAGGAAAATCAAATTGTTAGTCTTACAAATGAAAATGGGGATCTTTCCACCAATGAAGAGGAAATTAGAGAAATAATAAGGAGTTACTTTGCCCAACTTTACACCAATAAATTTGATAACTTAAGTAAAATGGACGACTTGCTCCAAAAATATAGGCTTCCTAGATTAACAGAAGAGGAAATAAATTGCTTAAATAGTCCCATTTCAGAAAAAGAAGTAGAACAAGCTATTAATTAACTCCCCAGGAAAAAATCCCCAGGACCAGATGGATTTACATGTGAATTCTACCAAATATTTAAAGAACAATTAGCCCCAATGTTATATAAATTATTTGAAAAAATAGGGGATGAACTCCTTTTATGACACAGACATGGTACTGATACCTAAACCAGGTAGATCAAAAACTAAGAAAGAAAATTATAGACCAATTTCCTTAATGAATATTGATGCTAAAATCTTAAATAAGATATTAACAAAAAGACTTCAGAAAATCATCCCCAGGACAATACACTATGATCAAGTAGTATTTATACCAGGAATGCAGGGCTGGTTTGATATTAGGAAAACTATTAGTATAAGTGACCATATTAATAATCAAATTAATAAAAAACATATGATCATCTCAATAGATGCAGAAAAAGCATTTGATAAAATCCAACATCCATTCCTATTAAAAATTCTTGAGAATATAGGAATAAATGGACTATTCCTTAGAATAATCAGGAGCATATATTTATGACTGTCAGTAAGCATAATATGCAATAAAAATAAACTGCAACCTATCCCAGTAAGATTAGGAGTGAAACAAGGTTGCCCACTATCACTATTACTATTCAATATAGTACTGGAAATGCTAGCCTCAGCAATAAGAGCCGAGAAAGAGATTCAAGGAATTAGAGAAGGAAATGAGGGAATCAAACTATCACTCTTTGCAGATGACATGATGGTATATTTACAGAACCCCAAAGACTCAGCTAAAAAGCTATTGGAAACAATTCAGAATGTTAGCAAAGTTGCAGGATACAAAATAAATCCACATATATCCTCAGCATTTTTATATATCACGAACAAAATGCAACAGCAAGAGATAAAAAGAGAAATTCCATTCCAAACAAATATAGAGAGTATAAAATATTTGGAATATATCTACCCAAAGGAGAGTCAGGAATTATATGAGCAAAATTACGAAACATTTGCCACAAAAATAAAGTCAGATTTAAATAATTGGAAAGACATTCAGTGCTCTTGGATAGGCCGAGCGAATATAATAAAGATGACAAAACTCCCCGAACTAATCTATTTATTTAGTGCTATACCAATCAGACTCCCAAGAAACTATTTTAATGATCTAGAAAAAATAACAACAAAATTCATATGGAAGAATAAAAGGTCGAGAATTGCAAGGGAACTAACAAAAAAAAAAATCAGATGAAGGTGGTCTAGGTATACCTGATCTAAAGCTATATTATATAGCAGCAGTCATCAAAACCATTTGGCATTGGCTAAGAAATAGACTAGTCGATCAGTGGAACAGATTAGGTACAAAGGACAAAAAAGGGTACATCTATAGCAATTTAGTCTTTGACAAACCCAAAGATACCAACATTAGGGATAAAAATTCAATATTTGGGAAAAAACTGTTGGGAAAAGTGGAAATTAGTATGGCAGAAATTAGATATGGATCCACACTTAACACCATATACCAACATAAGATCAAAATTGGTCCATGATTTAGGCTTAAAGAATGAGTTCATAAATAGATTAGAGGAACAGTGAATAGTCTACCTATCAGACCTGTGGAGGAGGAAGGAATTTATGCCCAGAGGAGAACTAGAGATCATTATCGATCACAAAATAGAAGATTTTGATTACATCAAACTAAAAAGTTTCTGTACAAACAATACTAATGCAAACTAGATTAGAAGGGAAGTAACAAATTGGGAAAATATTTTTACAGTTAAAGATTCTGATAAAGGTCTCATTTCCAAAATATATAGAGAACTGACCCTAATTTATAAGAAATCAAACCATTCTCCAATCGATAAATGGTCAAAGGATATGAACAGACAATTCTCAGATGATGAAATTGAAACTATATCCACTCATATGAAAGAGTGTTCCTAATCACTACTGATCAGAAAAATGCAAATTAAGACAACTCTGAAATACCACTACACACCTGTCAGATTGGCTAAGATGACAGGAACAAATAATGATGAATGTTGGAGGGCATGTGGGAAAACGGGGACACTAATCCATTGTTGGAGTTGTGAAAGAATCCAGCCATTCTGGAGAGGAATTTGGAACTATGCCCAAAGAGTTATCACACTGTGCATACCCTTTGATCCAGCATGGCTGCCATTGGGCTTATATCCCAAAGAAATACTGAGGAGGGGAAAGGGACCTGTATGTGCCAAAATGTTTGTGGCAGCTCTTTTCGTAGTGGCTAGAAACTGGAAGATGAATGGATGTCCATCAATTGGAGAATAGTTGGGTAAATTATGGTATATGAAGTTTATGGGATATTATTGCTCTGTAAGAAATGACCAGCAGAGAGAATACAGAAAAGCTTGGAGAGACTTGCATGAACTGATGCTGAGTGAAATGAGCAGAACCAGAAGATTGCTGTACACTTCAACAACAATACTGTATGAAGAGGTATTCTGATGGAAGTGGATATCTTCAATATAAAGAAGATCCAACTCACTTCCAGTTGATCAATGATGGACAGATGTAAAGGGCTAGAACTGAGCAATGCACTTGGATGATGAAGCAAGTGAGACTAATTGCCAATTGGACGGTTCCCTATTAACTTGTTTAAGGTTGACCCTCCCCAGCTGTTCTGTGCTGACTTGATTGGTGAGACAAAGAGAGGGAAGTGACTTGTGTGGGAGGAGCAAGAGAAACTTGGGTGGTGGAACTCAAGCTCACTTGCACTCGTGACCTGGCCTTGGAGGCGACGGTAAAGATCTAGAATAAAGACATTTAGTGATCCTGACTCCTGCTGATTTCTGGAAAGATAGAGTTCCAGCATTTGGCGTCCAACGTGTGGCTGGCACCCTACTTCCACCGAAGTCCTCCTGTGACCAGGAGATTAGGTGAGTATTCTAATAGAAATAAGGAACTTACCTTGTTAAGGACTAAATCAGCAATCTCTAGTAACTGAGATGGGGCAGATGTTAGGTAAATCCTGGGCCTCAGCTGACCCTGTTCCAACCCCAGCCCCTGCCTCATCTAGCAATGCTATAGAGGATATAATTAAGATAATTGATGAGAAAAGTTTACTTGTTCCCATCCCACAAATGAATAATCTCTTACACTCATTGATTTGCACGTCCCCTTGGTTCTTAAATGAAGAAAAACTACGTATAGATAAATGGAAGCTAGTGGGACTTGAAATGAAAGAATTTTACTCAAAAAATGGGAATTGTCAAATTTTCCCAGAGGTATTTTATCTATACAACTTGATTCTATTAGACTTAAGCTATCAAGAAGAGTTTAGAAGAAGGAAGAGTTCTAAAAAGGCACAGAGAAGGAAGAGTGAGGAACAAAAGATAGAAGATAGGCAAACTCAGGACATTGCCAGAGGGCAAGGGGATTTGAATGAGGAATCTGAGTGTGTAGACTCTGATTGTCAGGAAGAAATTTCAACCCCACCTAGAGAGCAGATTATTGATCAGCCCACATCCACTCCACCTTCAGGGATGGAGGGAGGAGGAGTAGTGGGAGGGGCGGTGACGTCATCAGCGCCCCCCCTCCTCCCACACAGAGCCCCCTCTCCCAACAACTGCCCACTCCTGTAACTAGATTAGAAAGAGGGCTTATTGAAGCAATTGAAAATGGAAAAGAAGTAGATAATGATTTCAAACTTCAAATTTTTCCCGTGATTCAACAGTGTAAATCTGCAGGTCAAGAGAGTAGAAGATATGCTCCTTTTAATATGGATGTCCTTAAAAACCTGAAAAAATCTTGCACTGTCTTTGGGGCTACATCAGATTATGTTAAAATGTTAATACACAATTTGGCTTATGAAACCTTAACCCCTAGTGACTGGAAAGTCATTGCAAAAGTGTGCTTAGAACCTGGACAAAATTTGTTGTGGTTTTCTGAATTTACTGAGCTCTGTAGAATTCAAGCCCAACAAAATAGTCAAAGTGCAGCTAATACTTCCATCACCTATGACCTACTAATAGGTATAGGTTCTTATGCAGACGCTTTGGTACAGATTAATTACTCCATAACAGCATTTGAACAAATTTCTGCTACTGCTATCAAAGCATGGGCTTCTCTCCCCAGTAAAAACTACAAGGGTGAGACCTACACAAAAATTGTACAGGGACCAAATGAACCTTTTGCTGATTTTGTGGCACGTTTGCAGACAGCTGTCATACAGGCCAATGGTGAAAATGAAGTAACAGACACTTTGGTGAGGCAACTTGCTAGAGACAATGCCAATGAGGTTTGTAGAAGGATTATACTAGGACTACGTAAGGATGCTCCTTTAGAGGAGATCATAAGACGCTATGCCACAATGGGCACAAATACCTTTTATAGCCAGGCTATGGTGCAGACTTCCCAAGATCCCAACATGGGGAGACAGGATCCCTTTTGGCAAGGGGTTTCCCGAGAGACTCGTCAATGCTTTCAATGCGGTAAAGTAGGCCATTTGAAAGCTCAATGTTGGCATAGAGACAGAGTGAGAAGACAGGCTGGGAGAACAAGACCCAAAACCCCATGTCCAAAATGCAACAGAGGACTCCATTGGGCCACAAAGTGTAGACTGATTCAGGGAAACGGGATGAGGGGCCCAGCTCCAGGGCCCCAAGCAAAAAACACTTGGGGCATGATGGCAGCCGATGCCACACCCAGAGAGTGCCTCCAAGTCCAATACCCAGACATGACCAATCAGCCAGGAAGCCATCTGAGGGGAGAAAGGGATTACACAATCAGTCAGCCAGGAAGCAACATGATGGGAGAAAGGGACTACAATTAGGGAGGATAGAGTTGTATGCAGCTGGGACAATTGAGATACCCCCTGGAGAGGTGAAATCTGTTCCTCTCCAACCTATGGATCCCTTGCCTCCAGGCACAGTAGGCTTGACCATTTCACCTCCTGAGAGTACTTACAAGACAGTGTTCATTCATACACTGATGTGGGAAACTGGGGAATGTGTAGATAATATCCCAGTCACTAACACAGGGAGACAATGTGTGACTTATCAACCAGGGGAAGTAGTAGCATCAGGTTTATTGATACAGACTCCTAATAAGCAACCTGGTGACAGTCACCCATGTTCGGACTCCAAGCAGAAAAACCCAGGAATATACTGGACAGCAGCTGTGACAGCTGACCGACCTATGCTCACCATCTATATAAATGGCATAGCATTAGAAGGACTGGTGGACACAGGTGCAGATCGCACAGTCATTAGAGGTGCCAACTGGCCCAGTCACTGGCCAAAGACTAAGGCAGACACCTACATGTCTGGGGTAGGAGGATCAATAGCAGCTGAAGTTAGTACTACCCCTTTAAGATGGGTATTTGAAGGTGAAACAGGAGTTTTTACTCCTTTTATAGTTGAAAAAATCCCCATCAATCTGTGGGGAAGAGACATTTTACAACAATTAGGGTTAAAAATGAGTACTTCGGTTTTTTAGGCAGGGCTGCTGTTGAAGGCCTGCCAACACTTTCACCTGTTCCTATCCAGTGGAAAACTGATACACCAGTGTGGATAGAACAGTGGCCCTTAGATAACAATAAAATTCAGGCCTTACTAGATATAGTACAGGAACAACTTGATCAAGGACACTTACAACCTTCTCTAAGTCCTGGAATTCCCCAGTATTTGTTGTAAAAAAGAAATCTGGAAAATGGAGAATGTTGACTGATTTAAGAAAGGTAAATGAACAGATGGAAACTATGGGAACTCTTCAACCTGGACTTCCATCTCCTACTCAGTTGCCTAGAGAATGGCCTCTGTGGGTTATAGACATTAAGGACTGTTTCTATTCTATCCCTCTAGATAAGGAGGATATGAAAAGATTTGCCTTTTCAGTGCCCAGCGTTAACTTAGCTGAGCCTTATAAAAGATATGAATGGACAGTTTTCCCACAGGGAATGAAAAACAGCCCTACTATGTGTCAAATGTTTGTTGCTGCTGCTCTTAGTCCAGTAAGAAAAGCATTTCCAAAAGTAATGTTATTACATTACATGGATGATATATTGGGATGTGCACCTGAGGAACAAATGTTAGAAGCATGTCTACAAAAAACCATAGAAACACTAAGGAATTATAAATTGCACATAGCTTCAGAAAAGATTCAAAGACATGCTCCTTTTCAATATTTAGGATATGAAGTATATCCTAAGGTGCTTACAGTACAAAAACTCTCCTTAAGAACAGAGAAGCTAAACACCTTAAATGACTTCCAGAAATTGATAGGAGATATCCAATGGATGCGTCCTGTGCTAGGCTTGACTACCTGTCAATTGCAACCATTATATGACATTTTAAGGGGAGACAGTGCTTTAAATTCACCACGCCAGCTTACAAAAGAAGCTCAAGAGGCTTTGAGACAAGTTGAACTGGCTTTATCCAATGTGGTTGAAAGAGTCACTCAAAAACCCTTAGAAATATCAGTTTTTGCTACACAAGAGGCCCCCACAGCAGTCCTTCATCAAGGAGACAGTGTGATAGAGTGGGTGAACCTCCCAGCACAACCAGTACAAAGCCTTATTCCTTACCCAGTGCTTGTGGCTAGAATTTTATTAAAGGCCATTAAACGAGCAGTACAATTATCTGGGACAAGATCTGACAAGATATATACCTTTTATATTAATGCACAAGTTAATGTGTGCTGCGAAACCATCCCAGAGTGGCAAATTTTATTAACCATGGCTCCAAATTTTGCACACGGGTCTCCATTAAAGATAACCAGACTGCTACATAATTGGCAATGGATTCTTGAAGAAAAGGTTTCTAAAGTTCCTCTTAAAGGACCAACTATCTTTACAGATGCATCCAAACATAATATTTGCGCTGTGTATTCTCGTGACTTAACTATAAGGAAAGTAATCAGAATTCCTTTTCAGTCCACTCAGCAGAATGAATTGTATGCAATCATTCTAGCTCTTGCTTATTATCCGGGAGACATAAATATAATATCTGATTCAGCCTATTCAGTAGGTGTGGTACAAAGAATTGCCACAGCCCAAATAAAATTTGTAGCCTCCAATATATATCAGCTCTTTAAAGAGCTTCAAGAGCAAGTGAGAAAGCATCCAGGTAAGATTTATATTTTGCATGTCCATTCCCATAGTGGACTTCCAGGTCCTATTTTTGATGGTAATTCAAAGGCAGATAGCCTTCTAACCATGCTGGCCAGTACTCCTTTATTTCAAGAAGCACAAGAGTCTCATTCTAAATATCATCAGGCTGCCCGAGCTTTACGTTTGCAGTTTGGAATAACAAGAGAAGAAGCTAGGAGCATAGTAAAAGCCTGTACAGCTTGCCTTCCTTTCCATGCTCCTACACTCCCTCCAGGGAAGAACCCTCGTGGTTTGAGACCTAATGAAATTTGGCAAATGGATGTGACCCATTATAAATCTTTTGGTCTTCTATCTTTTATCCATGTCGTGGTAGACACCTTTTCAGGATTCACATTTGCAATACCAGCAGCAAAAGAGACAGCCCGAGTGGTAACTGAATTCCTTATACAAGCATTTGCAATTATGGGTGTGCCACAAGCAATAAAAACAGACAATGGACCTGCATATACATCTAAACATTTTACACACTTTTGTGCACAGTATAAGATTTTACACACCACGGGCATACCCTTTAATCCTCAAGGGCAGGCAATAGTAGAGAGAAGAAACAGAGATATTAAGACACTCCTCCAAAAACAAAAGAAAGGGGGAGCCACGCGTAACCCTAGAGAACTTCTAAATTTAGTTCTCTATACCATTAATTTTTTAATTTTTGACAAAGATGCACTGGCTCCAGCAGACAGGTTTTATAACTCACCGGAAGGGCAGTGTCCAGTGCGAGCAGCTCCACTGTCTTTAGATAATCGCCAAGTGATGTGGAGAGACCCAGAAAGTGGTGAATGGAAGGGACCAGATAGGTTAACTGCTTGGGGGAGAGGGTTTGCTTGTATCTCTACAGATGGAGAAGGAATCAGATGGGTGCCAACGAGCCGTATTCGCCTTGTCCATCGGAGAGAGACAGAGCAGACCCTTGAAACGAAGGAGAAGGCCCAAGAAACATCGAGTGGTTCCGTTGCTGACTGTGCCCACCACTGAAAGAACCTGGCAGTTATGGCGTTTGACCCATGGACATCAAAAACTGTTGGACTTGAAAATCCTCAGAAATCATTGGATTCTCTGAGACATCATAAGACTATTGTAGGACTTGAAAGTCTCAGGAATCATTGGATTCTCTGAGACATCATAAGACTATTGTAGGACTGAAAGTCCTCAGGAATCATTGGATTCTCTGAGGCATCATAAGACTATTGTAGGACTGAAAGTCCTCAGGAATCATTGGATTCTCTGAGGCATCATAAGACTGTTGCTGGACTTCAAAATCTTGTGGGGATCATTGGATTCCCTAACATATAAAAAGACTGATGTGGGACTTCAAAAACTTGTGGGGATCATTGGATTCCCTAACATATAAAAAGACTGATGTGGGATTTCAAAAACTTGTGGGGGTCATTGGATTCCCTAACAGTGAAGCAATGGACAATAGATTGGTTTTGGACTATTTCTTGGTTGCTGAAGAAGGGGTATGTGTGTCTGGTGTCTACATACCCTCCTTCTAGGACTTCTGGAAATCTCTTACAATACCATGTTGATTTATATTGTTTGTTATATCACTATTTGCATGTACAATTCCTGTTTGTTACACCACATCGAGTCTGCACTGATTGTGGGGAGAGTCACCACTAATAGCCTCTGCGTTATTGCTATGTGCTTGTGTAATAACTCCCATGCTGATGGGTTTGTGCATACTTGTCTCTAATAAGGCCCTTCAATCCAGAAACCTGCTAGCAAATCCCCACTTCTCTTTGGTGCTTCTCATCTCCCTTCCTGAGATGTCAGGGAGGGCGTGATTATCTCCTTTTTAGTGCTTTCATCTCCCCTCCTGAGAAGTCAGGGGGGGCGTGATCACCTCCTTTTTGGGGTTCTCATCTCCCTGAAAAGTGGGAGATAGCGCGACCTCCTGTGGTCTAAAACAAAAGAAAGCGGGAGATGTAAAGGGCTAGAACTGAGCAATGCACTTGGATGATGAAGCAAGTGAGACTAATTGCCAATTGGACGGTTCCCTATTAACTTGTTTAAGGTTGACCCTCCCCAGCTGTTCTGTGCTGACTTGATTGGTGAGACAAAGAGAGGGAAGTGACTTGTGTGGGAGGAGCAAGAGAAACTTGGGTGGTGGAACTCAAGCTCACTTGCACTCGTGACCTGGCCTTGGAGGCGACGGTAAAGATCTAGAATAAAGACATTTAGTGATCCTGACTCCTGCTGATTTCTGGAAAGATAGAGTTCCAGCAGACAGAGACAACTATACCCACAGAAGGAACACTGGGAAGTGAATGTAAATTGTTAGCATTAATGTCTATCTACCCAGGTTACTTATACCTTTGTAATCTAATACTTAATGTGCAACAGAAAAAAAAGTAATTACATACATATATTGTATGTAGATTATATTGTAACATATGTAAAATATATGGCATTGCCTATCATCAAGGGGAGGGATTAGAGGGAGGGATGGGATAATGTGGAAAAATGAATACAAGGGATAATGTTATTAAAAAATTACTTATGCATATGTACTGTCAAAAAATTTTAAAAAATATGTCTGATATTCTCTGTTTGAGCCAAATCTGATGAGAGCAAAATTCACTCAAAGTTCAATCTCCTCCCTGTTTCCTTCAATTTTAATAGGTTTTCTTTGAAAGAAAGGAAGAGTCCTGATATGGAATTTACCCCACTTACCTCCATTTTCCTCTTCTTCCAATACAATTCCCTTTACACGTCTAGTTTTTTTTTTTTTTATATTATCACAACAATATTAGATTATACATGAACAATCAAAATATACCTATAACTGAAATATAATCCTCAAGAATCAAACATACTGTCTTTTGCTATAGGGATGTAATCATTTTAACTTTTAAAATAAAGTTGTTTTTTTTTCTTTTTCCTTTTTATCTTTTTTTTTTTTTTTTTTTTTTGCATTTTCTACCTAAAGATCAAATTTTCTTTTCAGCTTTGGTATTTTCATCAGAAATAAGTGAATTTACTTGTTTCATTGAATGTTCATCTTTTTCTTTGGAAGATAATGCTTAATCTTTTCTGCATAGTTGATTCTTTTTTTGTTTTTTTTTTTTTGTTTTGTTTTTAATTTTTATTTTTTTTTATTCATTTTTCCAAATTATCCCCTCCCTCCCTCAACTCCCTCCCCCTGATGGCAGGTAATCCCATACATTTTATATGTGTTACAATATAACCTAGATACAATATATGTGTGTAAATACCTTTTTCTTGTTGCACATTAATTATTACCTTCTGAAGGTATAAGTAACCTGGGTAAATAGACAGTAGTGCTAACAATTTACATTCGCTTCCCAGTGTTCCTTCTCTGGGTATAGTTATTTCTGTCCATCATTGATCAACTGGAAGTGAGTTGGATCTTCTTTATGTTGAAGATTTCCACTTCCATCAGAATACATCCCCATACAGTATTGTTGTTGAAGTGTATAGTGATCTTCTGGTTCTGCTCATTTCACTCAGCAACAGTTGATTTAAGGCTCTCCAAGCCTCTCTGTATTCCTCCTGCTGGTCATTTCTTACAGAGCAATAATATTCCATAACCTTCATATACCACAATTTACCCAACCATTCTCCAATTGATGGACATCCATTCAACTTCCAGTTTCTAGCTACAACAAAAAGAGCTGCCACAAACGTTTTGGCACATACAGGTACCTTTCCACTCTTTTTTTTTTTTATAGTGGTGAAATTTTATTTAACACATTTTCTTTTTTTTTTTTTTTTTTTTTTATTCATGTTTCCAAATTATCCCCTCCCTCCCTCCACTCCCTCCCCCCGATGGTAGGTAATCCCATACATTTTACATGTGTTACAATATAACCTAGATACAATATATGTGTATAAATACCATTTTCTTGTTGCACATTAATTATTAGCTTCCGAAGGTATAAGTAACCTGGGTAGATAGACAGTAGTGCTAACAATTTACATTCGCTTCCCAGTGTTCCTTCTCTGGGTATAGTTATTTCTGTCCATCATTGATCAACTGGAAGTGAGTTGGATCTTCTTTATCTTGAAGATTTCCACTTCCATCAGAATACATCCTCATACAGTATTGTTGTTGAAGTGTATAGTGATCTTCTGGTTCTGCTCATTTCACTCAGCAACAGTTGATTTAAGTCTCTCCAAGCCTCTCTGTATTCCTCCTGCTGGTCATTTCTTACAGAGCAATAATATTCCATAAACTTCATATACCACAATTTACCCAACCATTCTCCAATTGAGGGACATCCATTCAACTCCCAGTTTCTAGCTACAACAAAAAGAGCTGCCACAAACATTTTGGCACATACAGGTCCCTTTCCACTCTTTAGTATTTCTTTGGGATATAATCCCAATAACAGCAATGCGGGGTCAAAGGGTATGCACAACCCGACAACTTTTTGGGCATAGTTCCAAATTGCTCTCCAGAATGGCTGGATTTTTTCACACCTCCACCAACAAAGCATCAGTTTCCCAGACTTCCCACATCCTCTCCAACAGTCATCATTATTTGTTCCTGTCATTTTAGCCAATCTGACAGGTGTGTAGTGGTATCTCAGGGTTGTCTTAATTTGCATTTCTCTGATCAGTAGTGATTTGGAACACTTTTTCATATGAGTGGAAATAGTTTCAATTTCATCATCTGAGAATTTTCTGTTCATATCCCTTGACCATTTATCAATTGGAGAATGGTTTGGTTTCCTATAAATCAGGGTCAGTTCTCTATATATTTTGGAAATGAGACCTTTGTCAGAACTTTTAACTGTAAAAATATTTTCCCAATTCGTTACTTCCCTTCTAATCTAGTTTGCATTAGTATTGTTTGTAAAGAAACTTTTTAGTTTGATGTAATCAAACTCTTCTATTTTGTTATCAATAATGATCTCTAGTTCTTCTCTGGTCATAAATTCCTTCCTCCTCCACAGGTCTGATAGGTAGACTATTCACTGTTGCTCTAATATATTTGTGATCTCATTCTTTATGCCTAAATCATGGACCCATTTTGATCTTATCTTGGTGTATGGTGTTAAGTATGGGTCCATATCTAATTTCTACCATACTAATTTCCAGTTTTCCCAACAGTTTCTTCCGGAAAATGAATTTTTGTCCCTAATGTTGGTATCTTTGTGTTTGTCAAAGATTAGATTGCTATAGATGTACCCTTTTTTGTCCTTTGTATCTAATCTGTTCCACTGATCTAACGTTCTATTTCTTAGCCAGTACCAAATGGTTTTGGTGACTGCTGCTATGTAATATAGCTTTAGATCAGGTACACTTAGACCACCTTCTTCTGCCTTTTTTTTCATTAGTTCCCTTGCAATTCTCAAACTTTTATTCTTCCATATGAATTTTGTTGTTATTTTTTCTAGGTCATTAAAATAGTTTCTTGGGAGTCTGATTGGTATAGAACTAAATAAATAGATTAGTTTGGGGAGTATTGTCATCTTTATTATATTCGCTCGGCCTATCCAAGAGCACTGAATGTCTTTCCAATTATTTAAATCTGACTTTATTTTTGTGGCAAGTGTTTTGTAACTTTTGTCATATAATTCCTGACTATTCTTTGGTAGATGGATTCCCAAATACTTTATACTCTCAACATTTGTTTGGAATGGAATTTCTCTTTGTATCTCTTGCTGTTGCATTTTGTTGGTGATATATAAGAATGCTGAGGATTTATGTGGATTTATTTTGTATCCTGCAGCTTTGCTAACATTCTGGATTATTTCTAATAGCTTTTTAGCAGAGTCTTTGGGGTTCTCTAAGTATACCATCATGTCATCTGTGAAAAGTGACAATTTGATTTCTTCATTTCCCACTCTAATTCCTTGAATCTCTTTCTCGGCTCTTATTGCCGAGGCTAGAGTTTCTAGTAGTATATTGAATAGTAATGGTGATAGTGGGCAACCTTGTTTCACTCCTGATCTTACTGGGAAAGGTTGCAGTTTATTTTTATTGCATATTATGCTTACTGAAGGTCTTAAATATATGCTCCTGATTATTCTAAGGAATAATCCCTTTATTCCTATACTCTCAAGAGTTTTTAGTAGGAATGGATGTTAGATTTTGTCAAATGCTTTTTCTGCATCTATTGAGATGATCATATGGTTTTTATTAATTTGATTATTAATATGGTCAATTATACTAATAATTTTCCTAATATTAAACCAGCCCTGCATTCCTTATATGAATCCTACTTGATCATAGTGTATTATCCTGGGGATGATTTTCTGAAGTCTTTTTGCTAATATCTTATTTAAGATTTTAGCATCAATATTCATTAAGGAAATTGGTCTATAATGTTCTTTCTCAGTTTTCGATCGACCTGGTTTAGGTATCAGTACCATGTCTGTGTCATAAAAGGAGTTTGGTAGGACTCCTTTATTCCCTAATTTTTCAAATAGTTTATATAGCATTGGGGCTAATTGTTCTTTAAATGTTTGGTAGAATTCACATGTAAATCCATCTGGTCCAGGGGATTTTTTCCTGGGGAGTTGATTAATAGCTTGTTGTATTTCTTTTTCTGAAATGGGACTATTTAAGCAATTTATTTCCTCCTCTGTTAATCTAGGAAGCCTATATTTTTGGAGGAAGTCATCCATTTCACTTAAGTTATCAAATTTATTGGCATAAAGTTGGGCAAAGTAACTCCTTATTATTTCTCTAATTTCCTCTTCATTGGTGGAAAGATCCCCCTTTTCATTTGTAAGACTAACAATTTGATTTTCCTCTTACTTTTTTCTGATCAGATTTACCAAAGGTTTATCTATTTTATTGGCTTTTTCATAAAACCAACTCTTGGTTTTATTTATTAATTCAATAGTTTTTTTTTACTTTCAATATTATTGATTTCTCCTTTTAATTTTTGTATTTCAAGTTTAATTTTTGGTTGGGGATTTTTAATTTGGTCTTTTTCTAGCCTTTTAAGTTGCAAGGCCAATTCGTTAATCTTCTCTTTCTCTATTTTCTTCAAATAAGCCTCTAAAGATATAAAATTTCCCCTTATTACTGCTTTAGCTGCATCTCAAAGATTTTGGTATGATGTCTCATCATTGTCATTATCTTGGGTGAAATTATTAATTGTTTCTATAATTTGCTCTTTCACCCAGTCATTCTTTAAGATGAGATTATTCAGTTTCCAATTACTTTTTGGTCTATTTATCCCTAACTTTTTACTGAATGTAGCTTTTATTGCATTGTGGTCCGAGAAGAAGGCATTTATTATTTCTGCCTTCCTACATTTAATTTTGAGATCTTTATGTCCTAATATATGGTCAATTTTTGTATAGGACCCATGAACTGTTGAGAAGAAAGTATATTCCTTTTTATTGCCATTCAGTTTTCTCCAAAGGTCTATCATACCTAGTTTTTCTAATGTTCTATTTACTTTTTTAATTTCTTTCTTGTTTGTTTTGTGGTTTGATTTGTCTAAATCTGAGAGTGCAAGGTTGAGATCTCCCACTATTATAGTTTTACTGTCTATTTCTTCTTGCAACTCTCTCACCTTTTCCTTTAGAAAGTTAGATGCTATACCACTTGGTGCATATATGTTTAGTATTTATATGGCTTCATTATTTATGCTACCTTTCAGTAGGAAATAGTTTCCTTCCTTATCTCTTTTAACTAGATCAACTTCTGCTTTTGCTTGATCTGAGATAAGGATAGCAACCCCTGCTTTTTTGGCGTTACCTGAAGCATAATAGGCTCTGTATGTATCTCCCTGCTTTAAGTGTGTTTCCTGTAAACAACATATTGTAGGGTTCTGATTTTTGATCCAGTCTGCTATCCGTCTCCGTTTGATGGAAGCGTTCATCCCATTCATATTTACAGTTAAAATTACTAATTCTGTATTTCCTGCCATCATATTATCCCCAGATTATTCTTTTTCCCTTGACCCCCCTGAACCCATTCCCCAATATTTAATTTATAGACCCTCCTTGTGACACACAGCCCTCCCTTTTTTTTTTTTAGTATCCCTCCTCCCTCCCTCCACGTCCCTTATTCTCCTTTCCCTTTTCCCTTTTCCTCTCCCCCCTTTTAAGGAGGTGAGAGAGAATTCTCTGAAAAACAAATATGACAATTATTTACTCTTTGAGCCTCTTCTGATGAGAGTAAGATTTACACAATGATTCTCCCCCTCTCTAAATTCCCTCAGATAAGGGTATTTTCTATGCCTCTTCCTGGGATGTAGTTTCCCTCTTTTTATCACACCCTTCCCTTTTTCTGATACTACCCCCTTCCCTTTACTACACCCCCTCCTTTTTTTTTCTTTTATATCAGTAAAATCAAATTATCCATGTGTACTTTCTATATACCCACAACAGAGTTACAGTTCTCAAGGGTTCTGTATACCTTTTTCTGTTTCTCTTCAGTCTTGTGGATGTAGATCAAATTTTTTGTTTAAGTCTGGTTTTTTTCTTAGAAACATGTGGAATTCCTCTATTTCACTGAATGACCATCTTCTTCCATGGAAAAAGATGCTAAACTTAGCTGGGTAGTTTATTCTTGGTTGCAATACTTGATCTTTTGTCTTTCGGAATATCAGGTTCCAGGCCCTTCTATATTTTAATGTGGAGGCAGCCAGATCTTCTCTGACCCTTATTGTGGCACTTTGGTATTTAAATTGTTTTTTTCCAGCTGCTTGCAGGATTTTCTCCTTTGTGTGGTAATTCTGCAGCTTAGCCACAATATTGCGTGGTGTTCTTTTTTTATCGTCTATTTCAGAAGGAGTTCGATGAATTCTTTCAACATCTACTTTCCCCTCTGTTTCTATTATCTCTGGACAGTTCTCTTTGATAATTTCCTGTAAAATAGAATCTAGGCTCTTTTTTTGGTCATAGTTTTCGGGAAGTCCAATGATCTGCAGATTATCTCTCCTAGATCTATTTTCCAGGTCTATAGATTTTCCCAGTAAGTATTTGACGTTGTTCTCCAACTTCTCATTTTTTTTTTTGTTTTGTTTTGTTTGACTGATTCTTGGGTTCTCTGTGAATCATTCATTTCTATTTGTTCCATCCTGACTTTTAAGGAGTTATTTTCTTCTTTCACAGTTTTTAGTTCTTTTTGTAAATGCCCAATTTCGTTTTTAAATGAATTATTTTGCTCTATTGAATTTTTTTCCATTTTCCTAATTTTTTTTTTTGAGAATTATTTTCTTTTTCCAATTCAGACATCCTATTTTCTTGGCACTTTTTTATCTTCTCCAATTCAGAAATCCTATTTTCTTGAGACTTTTTTTATCTTCTCCAATTCAGAAATCCTATTTTCCTGTGATTTTTTTACCTTTTCTAATTCACTAATTTTGTTTCCCTGCATCTCCTGTGAATTCTTTATTTTTTCCAACTCCAATTTCAGAACGTTGTTATTCTCTATCATAGCTTCTCTTTCCTTTCCCCATTTTTCTTCAAACTCTCTTAACTTTTTAATAGTCTCTTCAAGGAGAGAGTTATGTGAAGGGGGGCAGGAATTGTTCCCCTTTAGGTTGTTATCTGCTGACTCTCTGCTGTTAACTTCCTTGGGGTTGGATACCCGCTCTTTCTCTTTGTAGAAGGAATCTATGGTTTTTTTGGGCTTCTTGCTCATACTTAAAAAATCTTTTGGGGTCTGTCCCTGGGGTAGGAAATTATTTATTTATTTCTTTACCACTTCCTCCCAGACTGGATGGATGCAGCGGCCCCTGAGCCTGAGCTAAGAGAGAGCTCTGGGAGAGAGTTCCCCACCCCCTCCCTGGAAGTGCCTCAGAGGTGATCAGCACTGCTGTGCCCTGAGGGCATTGTGTTTTAGCGGCTTCTCTGAGGTTGAGACTGAACAGTAAAGGCGGCTCAAAGCCTAGCCTATTTGTCCCGGTGGGGTGTGGATGTCTGCAGCAGGTGACATTAAAAGCCCCTGTGCTCAAACTGGGAAGTGTCTGCCAGAAACTGCGGTCCCTAGTTCAAAGGTTCTGCTTCTCTGGGACTTCTGTTCCACAGCCTCCAGCCAGCCAAGCCAGGCACTATGAGTTACCGCCCCGCCCACTCTTCAATCTCTTAACTACCCCGAGGTAAAAGCCTGGATTGCCTATGTCCCGGTGCAGAGATCTGCTGAGTCACCCCTGGGATCCGGGAAGATCCAATCTAGTTTCAAATTTTAAAGCAGCTTATATTTCTCCTCTGATTTGCTGTTTTATAAGCAGAGAAGAGCTAACAGCCTGTGCCAGATTCTTTTATGTCAGTGGATTCTCTGATCCCAGAGCCCTCCCCAGAGCGACCGGTGCAGTGTGCCACTACCCCACTGTCTGCGTTGGCCTCTCTTCTTCCTCCCCTGGGAGCTGACCTTCCTGCTGAAACTCCAGATTCTCTTCAGCTGGTAAGTCGTGCTTCCAGTCCTTGTGGATTCTATCAGTCCAACGCTATTTCTGAGGCTGATTAAATCTAGTTGGTTGTGAGGGAAGAAAGGAGCTTACACAGTGTCGTGTATCTTCTCCGCCATCTTGGCTCCGCCCCCCTGCATAGTTGATTCTTTACTGCAATCTAATTTCTTTTGCCTTTGCCTCTCAGAAATTTCACTTTTTTTGGAAATTTGGAAATTCCAAAGTGGAAGCTATTAGATTGGCAATCCTGATTGTGGCTCCTCATTGTTTTAACTTTTTTTTTTTTTTTCAGTCTGCTTGCAATATTTTCTCCTTGATCTCATAATTATGAAATTTTATGTCAATGTTCCTTGGAGTTTTCATTTTAGACTGCTTTTCAGTAGGTGATCAGTGAATTATTTCAATAGCTATTTTACCTTGTGGTTCTAGGAGGAGATCAGGACAGGTTTTTTGATGATTTCCTGAAAGATGAAGTCTAGGCTCCATTCTTCATCATATTTTTCTTTTTCTTTTTTTTTTCTTTTTTTAATTTTATAATTATAATTTTTGATAGTATATGTGCATGAGTAATTTTTATAACATTATCCCTTGTATTCATTTTTCCAAAAATTTCCCCTCCCTCCCTCTACTCCCTCCCCTAGATGACAGGCAATACCATATATTTTACATGTGTTACAGTATAACCTAGATAGAATATATGTGTGTAAATCCAATTTTCTTGTTGCACGTTAAGTATTAGATTCTGAAGACATAAGGAACCTGGGTAGATAGATAGTAGTGCTAACAATTTACATTTACTTCCCAGTGTTCCTTCTCTGGCTGTAGTTGTTTCTGTCCATCATTGATCAACTGGAAGTGAGTTGGATTTTCTTTATGTTGAAGATGTCCATTTCCATCAGAATACATCTTCATACATCATTGTTGTTGAAGTGTACAGCGATCTTCTGGTTCTGTTCATTTCACCCAGCATCAGTTCATGTAAGTCTCTCCAAATCTTTCTGAATTCCTCCTGCTGGTCATTTCTTACAGAGCAATAATATTCCATAACCTTCATATACCATAATTTACCCAACCATCCAATTGATGGACATCCATTCATCTTCCAGTTTCTAGCCACTACGAAAAGGGCTACCACAAACATTTTGGCACATACAGGTCCCTTTCCCCTCTTTAGTATTTCTTTGGGATATAAGCACTGCTGGATCAAAGGGTATGCACAGTTTCCCAGATTAACAGAAAAGGAAATAAATTGCTTAAATAGTACCATTTTAGAAAAAGAAATTGAGAGGGTGGAACAATGATGGCAAAGAGAAGACAACTCTTTGAGCTTTTCCTGATTTCCCCCAGATCAACCCTCTGAATTGGTTTTGGAGTGACAGAACTCATCAAATATTTGGAATGTAACAAATTTCCAGAAAAAAAAAGATATTTTGGAAGAACTTCAGGAAAAGTCCAATTCAATGGAGGAGGGGGGCGAGTTAGCAGGGGGGGAGGAGGGAAGGAGAAGTAGCTAAGTACAGGCACAGTGCAGGGACTCATGGAAGTGTGGCCTCCATATGCTGGAGGAAACAACTGGGAGGCTGTTAGTCAAAGTGCAACAGTTTTGGCCACTTGATTCATAAGCCAGTAGATCAGCAGACTAGCTGTGAGACCACCAATGCAACTACAAAAGGCAGATAGTGAGAGCCTAAACTCCATCAGGAGTGGAACTAAGCCACACCCACCCATTACAGGAATGCAGCATCAGCTGTAGGGCAGCATGAAGCTACTGTCACGTATAGAAGAAGCTTGAAACAATTTCTCTTTTGTCCTAAGAGTAGACCTCAACCTTTAAAAATGAACAAAAAAGCAAAAATGAGCTCTGGATCTCAGTAATTTTTATTTAGACAGGGAAGAACAGACCTCAAACCCTGAGGACATTAAAGGCAAAATGTCTACAGATGAATCTTCAAAGGATGATATGAATTAATTTCTATCTCACAAAGCTTTCTTGGAATAATTCAAAAATAATCTTAAAAGAAAGAAGAAAAATGGGGAAAGGAAATGAGAACTTTGCAAAAGAGTTTGGAAAAGGAAACATAGAAATTATCTGAAGAAAACTCCTTAAAAATAATAGATTTAACAAAATGGAAAACATATATAACTCCTTAAAAATAGATTTGACAAAATGGGAAAAAAATCTCCTAGAAAATCATATTTGTGAAATGGAAAAAAATCCAGTGAATAAAACAAACTCATTTAAAAATTAAATTGGCCAAAGCCAAAAGGAGATTGAAAAAGCTAACTGAAGAAAATAATTTGTTAAACATTAGAATGGAACATATGGAAGTGAAAGACTCAAAGAGACATCAAGAATGAGGCCAAGAGGTTAAGGTGGAGTCAAGATGGCAGAGAGGACACATGCTTCTTTCTGAACTTCTCCCTGGACCCTCAACTAATTACCAAAATCAACCTCTGAATTAGTTATAGACCAGCCAGAGTTTTCAAATATTGGGAGTGCAGCAAATTAACAGCAGAAGATAATTTTGAAGATCACCAGAAAAGGTCTGGTTTGGTCGGGCACAGAGGGAGGCTAGGTGCAGGATGCCAGCACACCCTGTGCAGACCCAAGGTGGGGTGTGGTCTCTGTGGAGCAGTGATGACTCCATGGGGCTAAAAATCTATGGGGAGGGCTCTATCACAGTGTTGGCTACCCTGCCCTTGTTGCAAGCCAGTGGATCAACAGAGAAGTCATCCAACACAAACACAAATGGTAAAGAGTGAACCCAAAGTGCTGAACTTTCTTGGGACCTGGCCACACCCATCCAGCATCTGGAGCAAATCAGGAGGAACCCACCGCAGCTGCTGCTGTTGTTCTGCTGCCACTTTGACTGGTGCCAGTAGAGAAAGTTTGGAAAACCTTTCTTACCCTAAAAGCAGATCCCAACATGTTTTTTTTTAAATGTAAAAAGGCAAAGCAAACTCTAATTGTACATAGCTTCTATGATGAAAGAGAAGAACACATTTCAAACCCTGAGGATACTAAAAGCAGATTGTCTCCAGATGAAACCCCAAAGGATCCCAAAGGGGACCAATCTGGTCCCCATCACAAGGCTCTCCAAAAAGAAATTCAAAAAGATTTCAAAAGAGAGCTACAAGAAAAATGGAGAAAGGAAAGGAAAACTGTGCAGGATGGTTTGGAAAAGGCATATAAGTCATTAAAAGATAGATTTGATAAAATGGAAAAAAGAAAACAACTCCCTGTAAAACAGAATTTGTGAAATGGAAAAGGTAAAAAAAAAAAAAAAAACTCCATAGGGAAACAGAATTTCTGAAGTAGAAAGAGAAAATAACTCCTTAAAAAGCAGAATTTGTGAAATGGAAAAAAAATCTGTAGAAAAAAATAACATTTAAAAAGTCAATTGGACAAATTAAAAAAAAAGTAAATGAAGAAAATAATTCACTAAGAATCAGAGTTGAATAAATGGAGATGAATAACTAGATAATACATCAAGAATTAGTTAAGCAAAACCAAAAAAAAAGAAAGAAAGAAAGAAAGAAAGAAAGAAAGAAAGAAAGAAAGAAAGAAAGGAAGGAAGGAAGGAAGGAAGGAAGGAAGGAAGGAAGGAAGGAAGGAAGGAAGGAAGGAAGGAAGGAAGGAAGGAAGGAAGAAAGAAAGAAAGAAAGAAAGAAAGAAAGAAAGAAAGAAAGAAAGAAAGAAAGAAAGAAAGAAAGAAAGAAAGAAAGAAAGAAAGAAAGAAAGAAAGAAAGAAAGAAAGAAAGAAAAATAGATGTTATGGACCAGAACTTGAAACAAGGTACTAAGTGGAATTTAGGAGACAATGGTTAAATCTAGTTTAGCATTGATTTAATCCTACAACAAATAATGGCTTTCTAGTGATATAATGATTGGTGTCTACTCAGTGTGGGGCATATAAGCTAGAAGCTCTCAGGGCCAGAGAGGATAAGTACACTAGAAGCTTTCAGAGGCTGAGACAGATTCATTCCATTGTCCATTTTTGTGGTGGCTGCAAGCTGAAGCACAACCTTTTGGATTTGGAGATATTTCAGAGGGCAGAGAAGGAGGCAAGAGCTCAAGCTCTTGGAATCAAGGTAAGAGATAGGCTTCTAAGAAAACTAGCTGAGCCCCAGAAGGGGCTTATTATATCTTTAAAGAGATAATAAAGTATTTGGACTTTAACCCCTGGCTACTCATGTGGTGATTACGAAGGCTGCCTCCAGAGACCCCAAGAAAACCTCAACAGAGAACATTACATTTTAGAGAGAACATTAAAAATAAAAAAATAAAAAAAATTGTTAAATACCTACTTGGAAAAATAACTAACCTGGAAAATAAATCTAGGAGAGACAGTAGAAGGATTATTGTTCTCCATGAAAACCATGATAAAAAAGAGCCTAGACACTTTTCTAGGAAATCATCAAAGAGAACTTCCCTGATGCCATAGAATCAGAAGGTAAAATGATCATTGAAAGAATTCACTGAACACGCCCTGAAAGAGACCCCAAAATTAAAACTGCAAGGAATATCGTGGCTAAATTTAAGAATTGTCACACCAAGGAAAAATATTACAAGAAACCAGAAAAAAATCAAATACCAAAGATCACTATCAGCTTCCATCTTAAAGGATAAAAGGACCTGGAATCTGATATTCTGAAAGGCAAAATAACTTGGTTGGAATGCAGCCAAGAAAAAAAACTATCCTGCTAAACTGAGCATTTTCCTCTGTGGAAGATGGGCATTCAGTGAAACAAGTGAATGCCATTTATTTCGGATGAAAAGACCAGAGCTAAACAAAAAATTTGAACTGCAAATATAGGACACAAGAGAAGCACAAAAAGGTAAAAAGAACTCTTGACAACTGTATTTCTGTTATGAATATACATAGAGAGTGCATGTGCAATTTGATTTTACTGTTATAATATAAAAAAGGAACTAGAGGTGGAAAGGGGTTAGTACCAGTAAAAGGGAAAAGTGAAGGTAAAATGAGGGAAATTTTATCTCACAAAGAGGCAAAGGAAAACTATTACATTTGAGGAAAGGAGGCCAGGTTATGAACATTGTGTGAATTTTACTCATCAGATTTGGCTCAAAGAGAAAATATTAGACATAATTAGTTTACAAAGATACTTTTCTCACTTATTAAAAAGAGGGAGGGGGAAAGAGAAAATATGAAGTGTAGGCTAAATAGAAAGGAAAACAGAAATAGTAGGGGAAAGGTAGAAGAAAGGAGCACGGATTCTAAAGGGGGAGGGCTGCTTGAAACAAATGCTCATAAGTTAAATACTGGGGAGGAGGGAAAGGGAAAAGGAAAAAGAAACATATAATCTGCTAATAATAAGATGGCAGGGAAAAAAACAGAATTAGTAGTTTTAGTCCATAAATGTGAATGGGGTGAACTATCCCATAAAGTGGAAGCAGAGAGCAGAATCGATTAAAAATCAGAATCTCACACTATATTGCATACAAGAAATGTATTTATTTATTTTAAATTTTTTTTTGAATTTTATAATTATAACTTTTTTTTCTTCACAGTACCTATGCATGGGTAATTTCTTATAACATTATCCCTTACACTCACTCACTTCTGTTCTGATTTTTCCCTTCCTTCCCTCCAACCCTTCCCCAAGATGGCAGGCAGTCTTATACATGTTAGATATGTTGTAGTATATCCTAAATACAATATATGTGTGCAGAACCACATTTCTTGTTGCACAGGAAAAATTGGATTCAGAAGGTAAAAATAACCTGGAAAGAAAAACAAAATTGCAAACAGTTTACACTTATTTCCCAGTGTTCCTTCTCTAGGTGTAGCTGATTCTGTCCATCATTGATCAGTTGGAACTGAATTAGATTTCTCTTTGTTGAAGATATCCACTTCCATCAGAATACATCCTCATACAGTATTATTGTTGAAGTGTATAATGATCTCCTGATTGAGCTCATTTCACTCAGCATCAGTTTATGTATGTTTCTCCAAGCCTCTCTGTATACATCCTGCTGGTCATTTCTTACAGAACAATAATATTCCATAACATTCATATACCACAATTTACCCAACCATCCTCCAATTGATGGGCATTAATTCATTTTCCAGTTTCTAGCCACTACAAAAAAGGGCTGCCACAAACATTTTGGCACCTACAGGACCTTTCCCTTCGTTAATATACAAGAAACCCATTTAAAGCAGAGTGATATATACCGAGTAAAGATAAAAGGCTGGAGAAGAATCTATTATGCTTCAGGTGAAGTAAAAAAAAAAAAAAAGTAGGGGTAGCCATCCTCATATCAAATGAAGCAAAAGCAAAAAAATTATCTAATTAAGAGAGATAAGAAAGGAAACTATATCTATATCATAGATAATGAAGCAATATCAATACTAAATATATATGCACCAAGTGGTATGACATGGAAATTCCTAAAGGAGAAGTTTAGAGATCTGCAAGAAGAAATAGACAGCAAAACTATAATAGTGAGAGATCTCAACCTTGCACTTTCAAAACTAGATAAATTAAATCACAAAATAAATAAGAAAAAAGCTAAAGAGGTAAGTACAATAATAAAAAAAGTTAAGTATGATAGATTTTGGAGAAAACTGAATAAACACAGAAAGGAGTGCACTTTCTTCTTGGCAGTTCATGCAACCTATACAAAAATTGACCGTATATTAGACATAAAGGCCTCAAAATCAGATATAGAAAGGCAAAAATAGTAAATGCATTTCTCCCCCTCCCTGCCAGATCTCAATGTAATAAAAATTATATTCAATAAAGGGCCAGGGGAAAATAGACCAAAAAGAAATTGGAAACTAAACAATCTCATCCTAAAGAATGAAGAGGTGAAATAGCAAATCATAAACATAATTTCATCCAAGAAAATGACAATAATGAGGCTGTTAGGGGCCGGGACCGTTCACAGGAAACCTCAACAGTGACTGCCTCTTCCAGCTTCCCCGACCCGACGGGGCTTCGGACATTTCTGGCCCTCCTCGTGGAGACGGGAGGAAGGAATCACCAGACAGAGAGCCGAGGTGGATAGAACACAATGATGTTTATTGATATTACAAGTCAGCAGTGTCTCCTCAAGCCCTTCCTTGCTTGCTCTTTTATAGCCCATTTGTCTTTTTTGCATAATTTCCCCCTTAGAGTTTGGACTCCTCCCTGATTCCTCCCCAAAGTTGGAGCCAGTCCTTACTGTGCCTCCCCTGCACCCAACCAGATCCTACTGTGTCAGTTGCCATGGTGACAGATCCGGGTTCGGACGGGTCCTGACACAAAGGCGTCTCAACTCTCCTCCAGGAGGTTCAGGTCCAGAGCCTCTTACATGAGGCAACATACCAAAATTTGTGGGATACAGCCAAAGCAATAATAACGGAAAATTTTATATTTCTAGATGCTTACTTGATAAAATAGAAAAAAAAAAGTGATCAATGAATTAGGCTTGCAACTAAAAAAGCTAGAATAAGAGCAAATTAACCCCCCCACCAATCAAATACCAAACTTGAAATTCTAAAAATAAAAGGAGAGAATAATAAAAACAGAAACTAAAAAACATGTTGAATGAAATAAATAAAATAAAAAATAAATGAAATAAAACTGAGTTGGTTTTATGAAAAAATCCAACAAAATAGATAAACCTTGAATAAATTTGATAAGAAAAAGGAAAGAGGAAAATTCAGTTGTTAACCTTAAAAATAAAAAGAGAGAACTTTGCATCAATGAAGAGGAAATTATAGCAATAATTAGGAGTTACTTTGCCCAAGTTTATGTCAATAAATTTGATAACCTAAATAAAATGGAGGAATACCTACAAAAATATTGATTGCCCAGATGAACAGAGGAGGAAGTAAAGTGCTTAAATAGCCCTATTTCTGAAAAAAAAATAAGCTATTAACTCCCTAAAAAAAAATCTCTAGGACTGGATGGGTTTATATGTGACTTCTACCAAACATTTAAATAACAATTAACTCCAATACGATATAAACTATTTGAAAAAATAGGGAATGAAAGACTCCTACCAAATTCCTTTTATGACACAGATATGGTAATGATATCTAAGCCAGATAGGACAAAAACAGAGAAAGAAAATTATAGCCCAATCTCCCTAATAAACATAGATGCAAAAATCTTAAATAAAATACTAGCAATGAGATTACAGAAAAAAAACTGGTACCATTCCCAGTAAGATCAGGAATGAAACCAGGTTGTTCACTATCATCATTACTATTCAATATTGTATTAGAAATGCTAGCTTTTGCAATAAGAGATGAAAAAGAGATTAAAGGAATTAGAGTAGGTAATGAGGAAGCCAAATTATCACTCTTTGCAGATGATATGATGGTATAATTAGAGAAACCCAGAGAGTCTACTAAAAAGGCTATTAGAAATAATCCACAACTTCAATATTGTAGGATACAAAATACACCCACATAAATCATCAGCATTCTTATATATAACTAACAAAATCCAACAGTTAGAGATACAAAGAGAAATTCCATTTAAAGTAATATAAAGCCAATAGTATAAAATATTTGGGAATCTATATGTCAAGGGAAAGTCAGAAACTATATGATCAAAACCATAAAAGACTTTCTACAAAAATAAAGTCAGATCTAAACAATTGGAAAAATATAAAATGCTCTTGGATAAGTTGAGTGAATATAATAAAGATGACAACACTCCCTAAACTAATCTATTTATTTACTGCTATACCAATCAAACTCTCAAGAAACTATTTTACTGTCCTAGAAAAAGAAATAGCAACAAAATTCCTGTGACAGAAGAAAAGATCAAGAATTTCAAGGAAAGTAATGAAAAAAAATCAAATAAAGGTAGCTTAACTATATCAGATATAAAAGTAGATTATAAAGCAGTGGTCATCAAAACCATTTGGCATTGGCTAATAAATAGACAAGTTGATCATTGAAACAGGTTAGGTTCACAGGACAAAATAGTCCATAATGGGAAGCAGAGCCAAGAAGGTGGAGAAGGCACATACAACATTCTGAGCTCCTCTGATAACCTCATCAGCAATTTTAAAAATCAGACTCAAATATAGCACTAGACTGCTAAGGTTCACGAAGATCGGAAGTACAACTCACCAGCTAAAGATAATAAGGAATAGCACCAGAAAAGGTTTGTCCTGAGTGGCAGGAGCAGACCAGCATAGGCAGGGATAGAATTGGGAGTGGGGGCAGCCTCTGAGCTTGTAAGGTTTACATAGAGCTCTCTGCTATAGCCTGACTACTTTGCTTTTGTCACAGAGTAGTGGACCAGCAGGGAAATTGGAGCCTAGGGTAGAGGATACTCTACGGGATGCCAGGACCTGACAGGATCTGGGTGCCCCCACCCAGGACTGGAAGTGACTCAGAGCAGACCATAACACAGTTGTTAGGCATTCTTCAGCCAGGGGCTCTTGTTGGGGTGCAGTCAAAAACCTGCACGGCAGGGGCACAGCCCGGGGCAGCCTTTCATCTGCACAGTGAGGGACTCGGCCTGGGGTACTGGAATTTCCCCAGATGGATTGCATTCCCCAGGCAGAAACACTTCCCATGCTATGAGGGATAGGGCAACTGCTAATACTCAAAATGGGCTTTTGTGTGTGTGTGTGTGGGGGGGGAGTAATACTTTTGCTACTTAACCTCTAACCCGAAGGCAGTCACTAATCCTCACAGCAGGGCTCCTTGCAGGGCACTTACACAGCCAGGGCCTTGATACCCTTGCCTAGTCACTTCTGTGTGCAGCTATTCACAGAGCACTCCCACAACTCAGGTGCTTCTTGCAGACCATGCTCTTGCAGACTATATGATCTTTTCAGTAATTCAAGACAATTTCAAGTAGATTTGTGATGTAATCAACATCCAAAGAGAGAAGTATGGATACTGAATGTGGATCAAAATATAGTACTTTCTCTTTTTTATTGCTGCTATTGTTTGTTTGTTTTTTCTTTCTTGTATTTTTCCCTTTTGTTCTGATTTTTCTTGTGCTGCATAAAGAATATGTTGCAAATAACTGCACATTTAACATATATTGGATTACTTGCTGTCTAAAGGAGTCAGTGGGGGCAATGAAGGCAGAAATTATATTTGAAACCCAAGGTTTTGCAAGAGTGAATGTTGAAATCTATCTATTCATATATTTTGAAAATAAAAAAAATTAAAAAGATTTCAGCAAATTGCCTTATTTCTTTGAGTCTTAATATACTTGTACACTTGTATACTTGTAAAGGTGTTAGAGTAGATAGGCTTTATATTTTCTTTCTTTTTAATTTTTTTTTATTTTGTTTTTTATTAATTTTTATAATTATGACATTGTCTTTGACAGTACATATGCATAGGTAATTTTTTTCTTTTTACAACATTATCCCTTGTACTCCCTTCTGTTCTGAGTTTTTCCCCTCCTTCCCTACACCCCCTCCCCTAGAGGGCAGGCATTCCCATAAATATTAAATATCTTATACTATATCCTAGGTACAAAATATATGTGCAGAACCGAATTTTGTTGTTGTTATTGTTGCAAAGGAAGGATTGTATTCACAAGGTAAAAATAATCTGGGAAGAGAAACAAAACAAAACAAAACAAAACAAAAACAAAAACAAAAACAAAAACAAAAACAAAAACAAAAACAAAAAACAATGCTCACAGATTACCCTCATTTCCCAGTGTTCCTTTTCTGGGTGTAGCTGATTCTGTCCATCATTGATCAATTGGAATTTGATTAGCTCTTCTCTATGTTGAAGATATCCACTTCCATCAGAATACATCCTCATACAGTATCATTGTTGAAGTGTATAATGAACCTCTAGTTCTGCTCGTTTCACTTAGCATCAGTTGATGTAAGTCTCTCCAAGCCTCTCTGTATTTCTCCTGCTGGTCATTTCTTACATAAAAATAATATTCCATAACATTCATATACCATAATTTACCCAACCATTTTCCAATTGATGGACATCCATTCAACTTCCAGTTTCTAGCTACAACAAAAAGAGCTGCCACAAACATTTTGGCACATACAAGTCCCTTTCCCTGTAGTATTTCCTTGGGATATAAGCCCAGTAGTAGCACTGCTGGGTCAAAGGGTATGCACGTTTTGATAACTTTTGAGGCATAATTCCAGATTGCTCTCCAGAATGGTTGGATTCTTTCACAACTCCACCAACAATGCGTCAGAGTCCCAGTTTTCCCACATCCCCTCCAACATTCATCATTATTTGTTCCTGTCATCTTAGCCAATCTGACAGGTGTGTAATGATATCTCAGAGTTTTCTTAATTTGCATTTCTCTGATCAATAGTGATTTGGAACACTCATATGAGTGGAAATAGTTTTAATTTCATCGTCTGAAAATTGTCTATTCATATCCTTTAACCATTTATCAATTGGAGAATGGCTTGATTTCTTATAAATTAAAGTCAATTTTCTGTATATTTTGGAGATGATGCCTTATCAGAACCTTTAATTGTAAAAATGTTTTGCCAATTTGTTACTTCCCTTCTAATCTTGTTTGCATTAGTTTTGTTTGTGCAGAAACTTTTTAATTTGGTGTAATCAAAATTTTCTATTTTGTCATCAATAATGGTCTTTAATTCTCCCTTGGACACAAACTCCTTCCTCCTTCACAAGTCCGAGAGGTAAACTATCCCATGTTCCTCCAAGTTATTTATGATTTTGTTCTTTATGCCTAAATCTTGGACCCATTTTGATCTTATCTTTGTATGTGCCCCATTCACAATTATGGTTAGAATGACTAATTCTATATTGCTTGCCATTCTATATGGCTTTCTCCTTTCCTTCCCTTCCTTCCCTCTTACCCCCCTACCCAGTATTAAACTTGTGAACACCACTTGCTTTTCACAGCCCTCCCTTTTTAGTATCCCTCCCCCACCTTAAAGTTTCTCCCCTTATTTTATCCCTTTTCCTCACAATTTCTGTATTCCCTTCCCCTTAGTTTACTCCTTCCCTTTCACTTTTCAATGAAGTGGAAGAAGTTTCACCATAAATCAAATATGTGTATTGATACACACTATGTTCATCTCCCTCCTTTCTTTCTCTCAGATATAATAGGTTACTTTTGCCTCTTCATGAGATGTAGTACCACCACTTTACACTTTTTTATGATATAATTTCCTTTCCACCTCTAGTTTCTAAGATAAATTATACATATGTTCTTTACATATTTTTTATGGCAGAAGTATAGTTCTCAAGATTTCTTTTTACCTTTTTAGAAATCTCTTTTGTTCTGTATTTCAAGATCAAACATTTTATGTAGGTCTGTTTTTTTCATCCAGAATAGATGGAATTCATTTATTTCATTAAATGTCCATCTTCTTCCCTGGAAAACGATGCTCATTTTTGCTGTGTAAGTTATTCTTGGCTGCATACCAAGTTCCTTAGCCTTTTGGAATATCATATTCTAGGCCCTGCGTTCTTTTAATGTGGACGCTCCTAGATCCTGGTTTATCCTTATTGTGGCTCCTCCATATCTCAATTTTTTTTTTAGCAGCTTCCAATATTTTTTCCTTTGTCTGATGGTTCTTGAACTTGGCCACTACATTTCTTTTTTTTTTTTTTTTTTTTTAATTTTTTATTTTATTTTATAATTATAACATTTTTTGACAGTACATATGCATGGGTAATTTTTTACAACATTATCCCTTGCACTTACTTCTATTCAGATTTTTTCCCTTCCTCCCCCAACCCCCTCCCCCTGATGGCAAGCAGTCTTATATATGTTAAATATATTACAGTATAATTTAGATACAATATATGTGTGTAGAACCGAATTTTTTGTTGCACAGGAAGAATTGGATTCAGAAGGTAAAAATAACAGTTTACATTCATTTCCCAGTCCTTTTCTGGGTGTAGCTGGTTCTGTCCATCATTAATCAATTTGAATTGGATTAGCTCTTCTCTATGTTGAAGAAATCCACTTCCATCAGCATACATCCTCGAACAGTATCATTGTTGAAGTGTATAATGATCTTCTGGTTCTGCTCGTTTCACTCAGCATCAGTTGATGTAAGTTTCTCCAAGCCTCTCTGTATTTCTCCTGTTGGTCATTTCTTATAGAACAGTAATATTCCATAACATTCATATACCATAGTTTACCCAACCATTCTCCAATTGATGGACATCCATTCATCTTCCAGCTTCTAGCCACTATGAAAAGGGCTGCCACAAACATTTTGGCACATACAGGACCCTTTCCCTTCTCTAGTAGTTCCTTGGGGTATAAGCCCAGTAGTAGTATGGCTGGGTCAAAGGGTATGCACATTTTGATAACTTTTTGGGCATAATTCCAGATTGCTCTCCAGAATGGTTGGATTCTTTCACAACTCCACCAACAATGCATCAGTGTCCCAGTTTTCCCACAGCCCCTCCAACATTCATCGTTATTTGTTCCTGTCATTTTAGCCAATCTGACAGGTGTGTAATGATACCTCAGAGTTGTCTTAATTTGCATTTCTCTGATCAATAGTGATTTGGAACACTCTTTCATATGAGTGGAAATAGTTTTAATTTCATCATCTGAAAATTGTCTGTTCATATCCTTTGACCATTTATCAATTGGAGAATGGCTTGATTTCTTATAAATTAAAGTCAATTCTCTGTATATTTTGGAGATGAGGCCTTTATCAGAACCTTTAACTGTAAAAATTTTTTCCCAATTTGTTACTTCCCTTCTAATCTTATTTGCATTAGTTTTGTTTGTGCAGAAACTTTTTAATTTGGTGTAATCAAAATGTTCTATTTTGTGATCAATAATGGTCTCTAGTTCTCCCTTGGACACAAACTCCTTCCTCCTCCACAAGTCTGAGAGGTAAACCATCCCATGTTCCTCCAATTTATTTATGATTTCGTTCTTTATGCCTAAATCTTGGACCCATTTTGATCTAATCTTAGTATGTGGTGTTAAATGTGGGTCCATGCCTAGTTTCTGCCATACTAATTTCCAGTTTTCCCAGCAGTTTTTGTTAAATAATGAATTCTTATCCCAAAATTTGGGATCTTTGGGTTTGTCAAAGATTAGATTGCTATTTTTATTCACTATCTTGTCCTGTGAACTTAACCTATGCCACTGATCAACTAGTCTATTTCTTAGCCAATACCAAATGGTTTTGGTGACTGTTGCTTTATAATATAGCTTTAAACCAGGTACACTTAGACCACCTTCCTCTGACTTTTTTTTCATTAGTTCCCTTGCAATTCTCGACCTTTTATTCTTCCATATGAATTTTGTTGTTATTTTTTCTAGGTCATTAAAATAGTTTCTTGGGAGTCTGATTGGTATAGCACTAAATAAATAGATTAGTTTGGGGAGTATTGTCATCTTTATTATATTCGCTCGTTGGCCACTACATTTCTTGGTGCTGTGATTTTAGGGTCCCTTTTAATAGGTATTCGATGAATTTTTTCAATGTCTATTTTACCCTCTGTTTCCAGAACGTCAGGGCAGTTCTCTTTGATAATTTCCTCGAAAATAGTGTCCAATCTCTTTTTTTCCTCACATTTTTCAGGGAGTCTGATTATTCTTAAATTGTCTCTCCTGGATCTGTTTTCCAGCTCTGCTGTCTTTCTAATAAGGTACTTGACATTCTTTTCAATTTTTTCATTTCTCTGGTTTTGCTTGACTACCTTTTGGTAGTCATTCATTTCTACTTGTTCGAGTCTAATTTTCAATGATGTATTTTCTTCACTCACTTTTTTATATCTTTTTGTAATTGTCCAATTGTGTCTTTAAGTGAGTTTTTTCTTCTATGGAATTTTTTTTCCATTTTATCCATTTTATTTTTTAGAGAGCTGATTTCTTTATCCAGCTCACTAATCCTGTTTTCCTTGGAGTTGTTTACTTTTTCCAGCTCACTAATCCTATTTTCCTTGCAGTTGTTTACCTTTTCCAATTCACTAATTTTATTTTTCAATGATTTGATCTCTTTATCCATTCTGGATAATTTCTCCAGGCTCTCTTTCCAAGCTTCCCTTTCCTTTTCCCATTCTCTTCTAGCTCTCTTGTGAGAGTCTTCTTGATTTCCTCCACGAGATTCTTTTGTATTGAGGAGCAGATCACATCCTCCTTAGGGACTCCTCTGGGGACAGCCTGCCTTTAGTGTCCTCAGTATTTGAAGTCTGCTCTCTCTCCATACAGAAGCTGTCAATGGTTAGAGCCCTTTTGAATTTTTTGTTCATTTTTTGTTCATTTTGTCAAGAGCGGAATCGAAGAAAACAAATTGACAAGAGAAACAATTGGTCTGTTTTTGGGGGGGATGGGGTTGGATGGTGTTAATGGGCTTCCTCTACAGACTGGGGGTAGGGCAGCAGAGAGCCACTAACAGGACAGTGATGGCTACGCTGATTCTGTGCTCCGAGGCTCTAAGAATGCCCTGAGTCACTCCAGGTGGGGGTTGGGGGTGTCCAGCTCCAAGAGATGCCAACTTTCCGGGATTTTAATCTTCACCTTTGGTGTTTACACCTTCTCCGCTGCTCCTGGCTTGCTGCCAAGACAGAATATCCACTCTGGGGTAAAAATCTTTTTGCAGAAACGGCAGAGATCGTAACCCTCCCCCATCTGGTCTGAACTGTGTGAGCTGTCTGTCTTACTCTGGCTGCCTGCCATCAGTCTGCACCCAGTCTGTTAGACCCTTCCCCCAAGCAAACACAGACCTTCTCTGGAGAATTTCAAGGATGTCGTCTCTTGGTGATTATTTGGGTGTTTCTTTTCAGGTCAAGCATTATTTCCGAGGCTTGTCATGAAATAAGTTCTGAGAGAAAACACGGAGCTCAAGCAGTTGTCTGCCTCCATGCCGCCATCTTGGCCGGAAGTCCCCTATACTTTCTTTCAATTCTAAGTTTTTTAAATTAGATTTTAAAATTTCAATGTTGCACAATAAATTCTAATGCAACAAGAAGGACACATTTTGCTAAAAAGGAATTTAAACTTGAATGACTCAGGATTATTCCTCTGCCAAGAGAAGTTACATAAAAGCATGGAATAAGAGAATCCCAAAACCAAAAGATCTCTAACCATAACATTTGATAGTATAGTTTAGAAAGAGGATCCTTATCATTGGTGAAAAAAGGTATGCCTTCAAAAAGAAAGACATTATTACAAAAACAAAGGAAACTGAAACCCAAAGATAAACATGACATTCATCTTTTAAATCTTGCAAACGTGAGGAAGAAAAGTAAATAAGAACTATAACGAAAATAATTGAACAGTGAATTAATTCTCTCCCATAAATAATTGTTAATTTGGTAAACAAAAGCAAGGAAAACAAGAAGAAGAAAGGGAGAGAAAAAGGAGTTAAAAAGCTAAAAATTTAAAGGAATTTTAAAAAGCAAGAGAAGAATAAGGTAAAGCTAATCTAATAATCTGAGGATAATTACTGTGGTATATAAAGAAATCAATATCTTTTATTTATTTTTTATTATAGCTTTTTATTTACAAGATACATGCATGGGTAATTTCTCAGCATTGACCCTTGCAAAACCTTTTGTTCCAATGTTTCCTCTCCTTTCCCCTACCACCTCCTCCAGATGGCAGGTAGACCAATACATGTTAATATGTTAAAGTCTATATTAATTACAATTTATGTATACATATCCATACAAGAAGAATTGGACTTTAAAATAATGTACAATTAACCTGTGAAGGAAATAAAAAATGCAAGCAGACAACCACAGAGGCATAAGAAATGCTATGTTGTGGTTCAGACTCATTTTTCAGAGTTTTTTCCTGGATTTAGCTGTTTCTATTCATTATTGAACAAATAGAACAGATTTGGTTCATCTCATTGTTGAAGAGAGCCACATCCATCAGAATTTATCATCATATAGAATTGTTGTTGAAGAATATTATGATCTCTTGGTTCTGCTCATGTCACTCAGCATCAGTTTCCCCTTATTACTACTTTGGCTGCATCCCACAAATTTTTATATGATGTCTCATTGTTGTCATTTTCTTGGGTGAAATTATTAATTGCGTCTATAATTTGCTATTTCACCAAATCATTCTTTAGGATGAGATTATTTAGTTTCCAATTACTTTTTGCTCTATTTACCCCTATATTTTTGTTGAATGTAGTTTTTATGGCATTGTGTTCTGAAAAGAATGCATTTACTATTTCTGCCTTTCTGCATTCAATTTTAAGGTTTTTATGTCCTAATATATAATCAATTTTTGTATAGGTTCCATGAACTGCTGAGAAGAAAGTGTACTCCTTTCTGTCTCCATTCAATTTTCTCCAAAGATCTATCATATCTAATTTTTCTAATATTCTATTTACTCTTTAACTTCTTTTTTTATTTGTTTTGTGGCTTGATTTATCTAATTCTGAGAATGTAAGGTTGAGATCCCTTACTATTATAGTTGTGCTGTTTATTTCTTCTTGCAACTCTCTTAACTTCTACTTTAGGAAGTTAGATGCTATACCATTTGATGTATACACGTTTAGTATTGATATTGCTTCATTGTCTATGCTACCCTTTAGCAAGATATAGTTTCCTTCCTTATCTCTTTTAATTTGATCAATTTTTGCTTTTGATTGATCTGAGATAAGGATGGCTACCCCTGTTTTTTTACTTCACCTGAAGCATAATAGATTCTGCTCTAGCCTTTTACCTTTACTCTGTATGTATCTCCCTGCTTTAAATATATTTCCTATAAACAACATATTGTCAGTTTCTGGCTTTTGATCCAGTCTGCTATCCATCTCTGCTTAATGGGAGAGTTCATACCATTTACATTTACAGTTAAAATGACTAATTCTGTATTTCCTGCCATATGTTCATTCCAAGATTATGTTTTTTTTTTTTCTTACCTTCCTTACTCCCTTCCCCTATATTAAACTTATGGGCACCAGATGTCTCATGCAGATCTCCCTCCTTAGAATCCATCACACCCTATTTGATTCCCTTCCCCTTTCTTATACCTTTCCCTTATTACTCTTTTCCTTTTCCCTTTTCTTCTTTTTAATGAGGTAAGATAAGTTTCTCTGTAAACCCAATATGTCAGTTATTTTCTCTTTCAGCCAATTCTGATGAGAGTAAGATTCACAGTGTTCCTCCCCCTCTCTAAATTGCCTCCAATGTGATAGGTTTTCTTTGCTTCTTAATGGGATGTAGTTTCCATGTTTTTAATCTCCCCTTTTTCCTTTTTCTGATACTATCCCCTATCCACTAATATTTCCCTTATATTATATCAGTAAAATAAAATTATACATACACTATTTATGTATGTCTGTAATAGAAATACAGTTCTCAAGAGTTATTTTTATCTTTTTCTACATCTCTTGAGTCATATAGTTGGGATCAAATTTGTTGTTTAGCTCTGGTTTTTTCATTAGAAACAAATGGAATTCACCTGTTTCATTAAATGTCCATCTTCTTCTCTGAAAGAAAATGCTCAGCTTAGCTGGGTAGTTTATTCTTGTCTGCATTCCAACTTGTTTTTCCTTTCTGAATATAAGATTCCAGGCCCTTTGATCCTTTAATGTGAAAGCAGCTAGATTCTGAGTGATCCTTATTGTGGCTCCTTGCTATTTGAATTTTTTTTTCGCTGCTTGTAAAATTTCTTTCCTTAGTCAGATAGGTCTGAAATTTAGCCCCAATATTCCCTGGAGTTTTTATTTTAGGGTCTCTTTCAGAAGGTGTTTGATGAATTCTTTCAATGACTATTTTACTTTCTGATTATATTACATGTGGGTCTTTGATGATTTCTTTTAAAATAGTGTCTAGGCTCTTTTTTCATCATAATTTTCAGGAAGTCTAATAATCCTCAGTTTGTCTCTTCTAGATTTATTTTTCATGTCTGTTGTTTTTCCAAGTACATATTTTAACATTTTTTCTATTTTTTTTTCATTTTTATGGTTTTGCTTGACTGATTCTCTTTTTTAAAAATTAATTTTATAATTACATTTTTTTTCATTACATATGCATGGGCAAATTTTTTACACCATTATCCCTTGTACTCAGTTCTTTTCTGAATTTTACCCCCTCTCCCTCTATCTCCTCCCTTAGATGACAGGCAATCCCATACATGTTACATGTGTTACAGTATATCCTAGATACAATATATGTGTGTAAAACTGAGTTTCTTGTTGCATGGTAAGAGTTGGATTCAGAAGGTAAATGTAACCTGGGTAGAAAGACAAAAGTGCAAACAGTTCATACTCAATTCCCACTGTTCCTTCTCTGGGTGTAGCTGATTCTTTCCATCATTGATCAACTGGAACTGAATTAGATCTTATCTATGTTGAAGATATCCACTTCAATCAGAATACATCTTCATATAGTATCATTTTGGAAGTGTATAATGATCTCCTGGTTCTGCTCAATTCACTCAGCATCAGTCCATGTAAGTCTCTCCAAGTCTCTCTGCATTCATCCTGCTGGTCATTTCTTATAGAACAATACTATCCAATAACATTCGTATGCCATAACATGCCCAACCATTCTCCAATTGATGGACATCCGTTCATTTTCCAGTTTCTACCACTACAAAAAGGGCTGCCACAAACATTTTGGCACACACAGGTGCCTTTCCATTCTTTAGTATTTCTTTGAGATATAAGTCCAGTAGTAGCACTGCTGGATCAAAGGGTACGCACAGTTTGATAACTCCTTGGGCATAGTTCCAAATTGCTCCCTAGAATGGTTGGATTCTTTAACAACTCCACCAACACCATCAGTGTCCCAATTTTCCCACATCCCCTCCAACATTTATCATTATTTGTTCCTGTCATTTTAGCCAATCAGACAGGGGTGTAGTAGTATCTCAGAGTTTTCTTAATTTGCATTTCTCTGATCAATAGTGATTTGGAACACTTTCATATGAGTGGAAATAGTTTTAATTTCATCGTCTGAAAATTGTCTATTCATATCCTTTGACCATTTATCAATTGGAGAATGGCTTGATTTCTTATAAATTAAAGTCAATTTTCTGCATATTTTGGAGATGAGGCCTTTATCTGAACCTTCAACTGCAAAAATATTTACCAATTTATTACTTCCCTTCTAATCTTATTTGTATTAATTTTGTTGTACAAAATTTAATTTGATGTAATCAAAATTTTCTATTTTGTGATCAATAATTATCTTTAGTTCTCCTTGGGTCACAAATTCCTTCCTCTTTCACATATCTGAGAGGTAAGCTATCGTATGCTCCTCTAATTTGTTTATTATCTCATTCTTTATGCCTAAATCATGGATCCATTTTGATCTTATCTTGGTATATGGTGTTAAGTGTGGATCCATATCTAATTTCTGCCATATTAATTTCCAGTTTTCCCAACAGTTTTTTCAAATAATGAATTCTTATCCCAAAAGTTGGGATCTTTGTGTTTGTCATACACTAGACTGCTTAAGTTTTACACTATTTTGTCTTGTGAACCTAACCTATTCTACTGATCAACTAGTCTATTTCTTAGCCAATACCAAATGGTTTTGGTGACTGCTGCTGTATAATATAGTTTTAGATCAGGTACAGCTAGGCCACCTTCATTTGATTTTTTTTTTTCATTATTTCCCTTGAAATTCTCGACCTTTTGTTCTTCCATATGAATTTTGTTGTTATTTTTTCTAGGTCATTAAAATAGTTTCTTGGGAGTCTGATTGCAATTTACTTCCTCTGTTAAGCTGGGAAGCCTATATTTTTGGAGGTAGTCATCCATTTCACTTAAGTTTTCATATTTATTGGCATAAAGTTGGGCAAATTAATTATTTATTATTGCTCTAATTTCCTCTTCATTGGTAGAAAGTTCTCCCTTTTCATTTTTAAAGTAACAAGTTGATATTCATCTTTCCTTTTTCTGATCAGATTTACCAAAGGTTTATCTATTTTATTGGTTTTTTCATAAAATTAATTCTTAGTTTTATTGATTAATTCAATAGTTTTTTTTTCTTTCAATATTATTGATTTCTCCTTTCATTTTAGAATTCCAAGTTTAGTATTTAGTTGGGGGTTTTTAATTTGGTCTTTTTCTAGCTTTTAAGTTGCAGACCTAATTCATTGAGCTTGTCTTTCTCTATTTTATTCAAGTAAGCCTCCTAAGATATAAAATGTCCCCTTATTACCGTTTTAGCTACATCCTATAAATTTTGGTACGATTTCTCATCGTTGTCATTATCTTGGTTGAAATTATTAATTGTTCCTACAATTTTCTGTTTCACCCAATCATTCTTTAAGATGAGATTATTTGGTTTCCAATTACTTCTTGATCTATTACCCCTAACTTTTTGGTGAATGTAGTTTTTATTGCAATCATGATCTCAAAAGAAAGCCTTTACTATTTCTGCCTTCCTGCATTTAATTTCGAGATCTTTATGTCCTAATATGTGGTCAATTTTTGTATAGGTTCCATGAAGTGCTGAGAAGAAAGTATACTCCTTTCTATCACCATTCAGTTTTCTCCAAAGATCTATCATACCTAATTTTTCTAATATTCTATTTACCTCTTTAATTTCTATCTTATTTGTTTTATGGTTTGAGTTATATAATTCTGAGAGTGCAAGGTTGAGATCTCCCACTATTGTACTTTTGCTGTCTATTTCTTCTTGTAACTCTCTTAACTTCTCCTTTAAGAAGTTAGATGCCATACTACATTATGCATATATGTTTAATATTTATATGGCTTGATTTTCTGTGCTACCCTTTAGCAATAGTTTCCTTCCTTATCTCTTTAAATTAGATCATTTTTTACTTTTGCATAATCTGAGATAAATATGGCTACTCCTGCTTTTTTTGACTTCACTTGAAGGATAGTAGATTCTGCTCCAGCTTTTTACCTTTACTCTGTATCTCCCAGCTTTAAATGTGTTTCCTGTAAGCAACATATTGTAGGGTTCTGACTTTTGATCCAGTCTGCTATCTATCTCTGCTTAATGGGAGAGTTCATCCCATTCACATTTATAGTTAAAATTACTAATTCTGTATTTGACTGATTCTTGATATCTCAACAAATCATTCATTTCTATTTGTTCAGTTCTAATTTTTAATGAGTTATTTTCATTAGCTTCTTAAAATTCCTTTTTTTAGGTGGCCAATTTAGTTTTTAAATGAGTTGTTTTGGAATTTTTTTCCATTTCACTAATTTTTTTTTTTTTTTAGTGAGGTTTTTTTTTTGTTTGTTTGTTTTTGTTTAATCCAATTCACAAATTCTACTTTCCTGGGAGTTCTTTATCTTTTCCCATTCACAAATTCTGCTTTCCTGGGAGTTCTTTGCTTTTTCCAATTCACATTTCAGGAAGTTGTTTTCTTCTTTCCACTTCATCAAATTTTTCTTTTAGTGAATTATATACCTTTCCTATTCTCATGCAGAGCTTCTGTTTCCTTTCCCCATATTCCTCCTAGATTTTTTTAAAGGTCTTTTATAATTTCTTCTAGGAGAGCCTTTTGTGATGGGAATCAGGTTGTATCCCCCTTTGGGGGTTTTTCTGGAGACTGTCTGCTATTAGTCTCCTTGGAGTTAAAAACCTGCTCTCTTTCTGTATAGAAGCTATCAAATGTTAGATTATCTTTGGCTTTTTTACTCATTTTTTAAAAGCCCTTAGGGTCTGCCTTCAGGACAAAAAGGTTACCTGCTTTCTCTGCAGAACATATGAACAGTGTTGTCCTGCAAATGGGTTGCAAATAGCGGCCAACCTGGGTAAGTGCCCTGGGATGAGCTCCTCACCAAAAGTGTCCCCGCCTTGGGAAGCACAGCATTGCTGCAGACATTCCATTGCCCTGATTGGCTCTTGCCCCTCCACTGTGCAGATTTGTGACTAACCCAGGAAAAGCCCCTGTAGTGCAGAGGGACTGCCCTGGGCAAAATCCCCATGCTGCACAAAGGGGATGCACAGTTTCTGCTGATCTACTGCTTTGGAACTAAGGCAGAGCCGCCAACCTGTGGTAGATTTCTCCCTCTTAATTTTCCACCCATGGAGACTGCCCCTGCCATGGTCTGCTCACTGTGCTAGCCACTGTGTTTTGCCTCCTTGCCTGCGCTACTCTGCTCCCACTGATCAGGATAAACATTTTCTGGCGATCTTCCAGATTATCTTTGCCAGATAATTTGTTACCCCCAATACTCCTGGATTTTACCAGCTGAACTTTGGTAATTACTAGTGGAGGTAGAAGAGGAGCTTACAATCTCTTCTCTGCTATCTTGGTATCCCCTCCCATCAATCTATTTTATATAAGAAATAGCACAATTGAAAATTGCTGGAGGGGAGAGATTTAAGATAAGATACAAAAGGGAGATGGAAAATCAACTCTCAGAACTGGGGAGAAGGAAGGAATTTGTGACCAAAGAAGAACTGGAGCTCATTAGTAAACACCAAATAAACAATTTTGATTATATCAAGTTAAAAAAATTTTGTACAAACAAAAGTAATGCAGACAAGATTAGAAGGGGAGCAATAAATTGGGAAAATATTTTTACATTCAAGGGCTATTCTAAAGGACTAATTGGGGCTGCTAGTTGGCCCAGTGAATAGCGCAATAAAAGTCAGGAACTAAGTTCAAATCTAGCCTCAGACACTTAACACTTCCTATGTTGAGCAAGTCACTTAACCCCAATTGCCTCAGCAAAATAATAAATAAAATATAGAGAGAATTAACTCAAATGTATAAGAATTCAAGCCATTCTCCAGTTGATAAATAGTCAAAGTATATGAATAGACAATTTTCAGATGAAGAAATTAAAACCATTTCCAATCATATGAAAAGGTGCTCTAAATCTCTATTGATCAGAGAAATGCAAATTAAGACAATCCTGAGGCACCACTACACACCTCCCAGATTGAGTAAGTTGACAGGAAAAGGTAATGATGAATATTGGAGGAGATGTGGGAAAACTGGGACACTAATACATTGTTGGTGAAATTGTGAGCTCATCCAACCCTTCTGGAGAACAATTTGGAACTAAGCTCTCTTCGATCCAACAGTGTTTCTACTGGGCTTATATCCCCAAAAAAATAAAGGAAGGAAAAGGACCCATATGTGCAAAAAATGTTTGTGGCAGTCGTTTTTGTAGTGGCAAGAAAGTGGAAACCAAGTGCATGCCCATTAGTTGGAGAATGGCTAAGTAAGTTATGGTATGTATCTGTTATGGAATATTATTTTTCTATAAGAAACGACCACCAGGATGATTTCAGAGAGGCCTGGAGAGACTTTCATGAACTGTTGCTAAGTGAAATGAGCAGAATCCTGAGATCATTGTAACATGGCAACAACAATATTATATGAAGATCAATTCTGATGCATGTGGCTCTTCTCAATAATGAAATGATTTAGGCCAGTTCTAATGATCTTATCATGATGAGAGCCATTTGCACCCAGAGAGAGGTCTGTAAGAACTGAGTGTGGACTACAACATAGCATTTTTCGCTCTTTTAATTGTTGTTTGCTTGAGTTTTATTTTCTTTCTTATTTTTTTCCATTTTGATCTAGTTTTTTCACATGCAGTAAGTAATATGAATGCTCATATTGGATTTACATATATTTTTTACTATGTTTAACACAAAAAAGAAAGAAAAAAAGACCTAGAGCAGTGTTCTAAACATGAGATTCATGAACTGTTTTATCTTTTAAAAAGAACATTGAAAATATTATCTCAATACAATTGGCTTCTTTAGTAAAAAAAAAAAAAAAAGACCTAGAGATATAAGCCTTCTGATTTAGAAGTGAATTGTGAAAGATCCTGCTTTCATTAATCTCTCAACAAATGTGAAGAGCTATGAAAGCATCAGAAGAAAACAATGGAGGTCACAGATGGGAGGATCATATAGTGAATCTGTTTCTAGAATGTGAGTTCCTTCCTAGGTTTTGGTTAAACTAGGAGATTAATTTATAATGGTTTTTGAGTTTAATAGTAAATATGTTAACAGGTCATTTTCTATAAACAATGTCAGTGCTTCCCAAGATTGCATTGTATTCAAGAAGAGGGTTGCTAGAGGTAACCAGCCCCCAAAATATTAGGAGAACCAGAGATAAGATGACTTCCTTTAGGTGATCTGAAAAAAAGCATGGTAGGGACACTGGGTTGGATCAGAATTAATGGCCCAGGATTCAGAGTGATTTCTGTTACAAAATATATAGTAGATGTTCATGAATCATAATTTCTAAGAAATGAGATGTCATAAAAATAGTGCCAAAAGCAATACTAAAGTAAAATAAAAATGAATACACTAGAAGATGATAGAATGAAGACCTATAAATGCAATAATATAAAAGAAATTGAGAAGGATGTCTGAGAAACTTTGTAAGAGGCACAAATAGAACTGGAAATCAACAAGGAAAGGTAAAAATCACGAATGATACAGACACATTTAAACTAGATAAGGGGATAAAAAGAAAAGTGATAAAATAAATGAAAACTTCTAGAAGAAATGCAATTGAAAATGTAACCTAAGAGCTACATTGGAGGTATAGATGAATGATATTCTTAAAATGTTTCAATTTTGCCTATGGCAAAAGTAAGTGTAATATATTCTTTACTGTGTCCTTTATGTGCTCAAATGTATTTGAGGCCAACTGATGTGCCATTTTCCAGGAATGAATTTGTACCCTTAATTCACATCATAATGCCTGTGTAAATTCTAGTTACATGCTAAATGTAAAAAATATTTAAAACAATAGATGGAGATAAATAATCTCAATTATGGAATAAAAGTTTTTTTTTTCTCTTTTAAAAAGAATAAATTATTGGGAACAAGAAAAATGAATTTAGATATGTTTAAATAAAATAGCAGATGGGGAAACCAGCTATAGTAAATGTGACAGGCAAAAATATGACATCTAAAATGTATAATGGAACATTAAAAATTTATGAAAGAACTCTCAGCTCATAATACATAAAAGATCAAAGATTTTTCAAAAAGGAAACAAAATCACTAATACTGAAAAAATAGTTACTCTTCTAATAATCAAAGATATGCAAAACAAAATAACTGAAGTGACACTTCATACTCACTAAGTTAGTGAAATCAATTTAAAGCAATGCTTGTGGGATTTTCAATGAAATTACAGTCATCTATTGCTGGTGGAATCATCAATTGGTGGAATCTTTAGAGAGAGTAACCTGGCAGCACACAGTTAACATTATAACAGGAATCATATTCTTTGACCCTGTAATGAAATTGTCAGTAAACTTGTATAGTGTTTAAAAAAAATAGCTGCAACAAGAAGGAGCTATCTTTTCAAATATGTTAATAAAATATTATTTTTATCGCAAAAACTTTATAAACAATGAAATAAGGAAGCAGGGGGATAATTAAATAAATTACATTATATTACAACAGATGCTTTAAAACTTCTGTGATTTAATTGATATGAGCGTTATCTGGAATAATATAGATTGTCATCTTCTGATTTATATAACTCTTATCCATTTTTTTTGTAATTCAGAATCTCTTGGATTCCTTATTCTACTGAAACTTTTAGATACCATTGGAACTAATAGACTATCCTTTGAATATTTCTTGGTTTTTTTCTCTGATCAACTCAATCTGTTTGCTGACATACATACACTTATGTAAGAATTATTTGGGATGTGTAATGATTTTGATTTGGTCTCATTATGTGGCAGCAATGGTCATCCATGTATATACTATACTAACTCAGGATCATTAGATAAATCATTGATTTATCAAAAAAATCAGATTGAACTAGTTTTTCCATGTTTGAATAATTTTCAATTAAATGTTGGAATATATAACATGAACACACCTCATTGTTCTTTTTCATTGTGTTTTTAATTCTATAATTTTTAAGAACAGATATAAATCCAATTGTTTAATGACAACACTTCAGTGATTTTCAGAAATATTACAATAGTTATTTATTGGATATGAATTTTTCCAGGACAACTCAAGCCCACATTGAAACAGGCTCAATAGCACTGAAATACCAAGGAAACATAGTTGAAAACAAAAGAAAACTCTAAGAACAAATAAATTATTGTTCTAAAACAGAAGTAATTAATCTTCAGAAAATAAGCAGAGACATTTTAGAGGAAGGTTGTAAGATTTGGTAAAAAAATTTAATCAAGTAAATAAAATTATATTTTTCAAAAAGAAATAATGAGGAAAGAGTGGAGCCAAGATGGCGGAGAAGATGCACCCTAATTTTTAAGGTCCTTTCTTCCCTCAATACCAATTAGTTAAATCAGCCTCAAAATAATGATGGATTGATAAAATCCACAATGATTAGAAGCACAACTTACAAGCTGAAGAGAATCTGGAATTTCAACAGAAAAGGTCAGTTCCAAGGGGAGGAAAAAAAACACCAGCACAGACAGTATTTTCCCAGTAAGTATTTGACATTATTCTCCAGCTTTCTTCCCAGAGCTCTCTCTTAGCTCAGGCACAGGGCTTTGCATCAATCTGGTCTGGGAGGAAGCTGGTAAATAAATAAGCTTCTTACCCCAAGGGCAAAACCCAACAGATTTTTAACAATGAGTAAGAAGCTGAAGAGAACAATTGACACCTTATACACAGAGAAAGAGTGGGTATCGAACCCTGAGGAAGCTAACACCAGACAGTCTCCAGATAACACCCTAAAGGGGAATGAAACCTTCCCCCCATCACATAACTCTCTCCTAGAAGATACTATTAAAAAGTTAAGAGAGTTTGAAGAATAATAGGGAAAGGAAAGAGAAGTATGATAGAGAATAACAACATCCTGAAATTTGAGTTGGAAAAAATAAAGAATTCACAGGAGGTGCAGGGAAACAAAATTTGTGAATTAGAAAAGGTTAAAAAAAATCACAGGAAAGTAGAATTTTTGAATTGGAAAAAGAAAATAACTCACTAAAAAAAATTAGTGAAATGGAAAAAAATTCAACAGAGCAAAATAATTCATTTAAAAACTCAATTGGGCATATATAAAAAGAACTAAAAATGTGAATGAAGAAAATAATTCATTAAAAATCAGGATTGAACAAATAGAAAGGAATGATTCATTGAGAAAGCAAGAATCTGTCAAACAAAACAAAAAAAAAATGAAAAGCTGGAGAATAATGTGGAAAATAATACTTACTGGGAAAAATCTATTGACTTGGAAAATAGATCTAGGAGAGATAATATGAGGATCATTGGACTTCCCGAAAACTATAATCAAAAAAAGAGCTTAGATTCTATTTTACAGGAAATCATCAAAGAGAACAGTCCAGAGATAATGGAAACAGAAGGGAAAATAGGCACTGAAAGAATTCATCAAACACCTTCTGACAAAGACCCTAAAAAAGGAACTCCCAGAATATTGTGGCTAAGCTGCAGAACTACCAAACTAAGGAAAAAATATTGCAAGCAGCAAGGAAAAAAAACTATTCAAATATCAAGGTGCCACAATAAGGGTCACTCAAGATCTGGCTGCCTCCACATTGAAAGATCGAATGGCCTGGAACCTGATATTCCAAAAGGAAAAAGAACTAGAACTGCAACCAAAAATAAACTACCCAGCTAAGTTTAGCATTTTCTTTCATGGAAGAAGATGGACATTTAATGAAACAAAGGAATTCCATTTATTTCTAAGAAAAAAAAAAAAAACAGACTTAAACAAAAATTTGATCTACATCCACAAGACTGAAGAGTAGCAGAAAAAGGTAAAAAGAACTCTTGAGAACTGTATCTCTGTTGTGGATATACAGAAAGTCCGCATGGATAATTTGATTTTACTGATATGATATAAAAAAGGGAAGTAGTAAAGGGAAGGGGATAGTATCAGAAAAAAGGGGAAGGAGAGATAAAAAGAGGGAAACTACATCCCAGGAAGAGGCATAGAAAATCTACCACATAAGAGGGAATTTAGAGAGGGGGAGAAACATGGGGTGAATCTTGCTCTCATCAGAGAAGGCTCAAAGAGTAAATAATTGACATATTTGTTTTTAAGAGAATTATCTCTCACCTCACTAAAAGGGGAGAGAGGAAAAAGGAAAAGGAAAAGGGGAATAAGGGAACGTTACAAGAAAGGGGAAGGGACTTAAAAGGAGGGGGGAGGGATACTAAAAAGGGAGGGCTGCACATCACAAGTGGGGTCTATAAATTAAATATTGGGGAAGGGGTTCAGAGGGGTCAAGGGATAAAAAAAGCATAATCAGGGGATAATATGATGGCAGGAAATACAGAATTAGTAGTTTTAACTGTAAATGTGCATGGGATGAACTCTGCCATTAAATGGAAGCAGATAGAAGACTGGATCAAAAGTCAGAATCCTACAATATGTTGTTTACAGGAAACACACTTAAAGCAGGGAGATACATGCGGAGTAAAGGTAAAAGGTAGGAGCAGAATCTATTATGCTTCAAGTGAAGTAAAAAAAAGCAGGAGTAGCCATATTTATCTCAGATTATGTAAAAGTAAAAATTGATCTAATTTAAAGAGATAAGGAAGGAAATTATTGCTAAAGGGTAAGAGGAAAGGAAAGGAGAAAAGCATAAGCAGAGATTAACAGGATGGCAAGCAATACAGAATTAGTCATTCTAACCATAAATGTGAATGGGGTAAACTCCCACATAAAGAGAAAGCAGGTAGCAGACAGGATTAAAAGCCAGAATCCTATTATATGTTGTTTACAGTAGCTACTTTGTTCAATTTTATGCCAATAAATTTGATAACTTAAATGAAATGGAAGAATACCTTCAAAAATATAGCTTGCCAAGATTAACAGAGGAAGAAGTAAATAGTCTAAATAATCCCATTTCAGAAAAAGAAATGGAACAAGCTATTAACCAGCTCCGTAAGAAAATATCCCCAGGACCAGATTGATTTACATGTGAATTCTACCAAATATTTAAAGAACAATTAATCCCAATGCTATATAAAATATTTGAAAAAATAGGGAATGAAGATTCCTACCAAATTCCGTTTATGACACAGACATGGTACTGATATCTAAACCAGGTAGGCTGAAAACTGGGAAAGAAAATTATAGACTAATCTCCCTAATGAATATTGATGCTAAAATCTTAAAGAAAATCATCCCCAGGATAAAACACTATGAGCAAGTGGGATTTATACCAGGAATGCAGGGCTGGTTCAATATTAGGAAAACTATTGGCATAATTGACTATATCAATAACCCAATTAACAAAAACCATATGATCATCTCAATAGATGCAGAAAAAGCATTTGATAAAATAGAACATCCATTCCTACTAAAAACACTTGAGAGTATAGGAATAAGAAGCATATATTTAAAACCATCAGTAAACATCATATGTAATGGCAATAAACTGGAACCTTTCCCAGTAAGATCAGGAGTGAAACAAGGTTGCCCACTATCACCATTACTATTCAATATTATACTAGAAATGCTAGCCTCGGCAATAAGAACCGAGAAAGAGATTCAAGGAATTAGAGTAGGTAATGAGGAAATCAAACTATCACTCTTTGCAGATGACATGATAGTATACTTAGAGAACCCCAAAGACTCTGCAAAAATAGCTATTAGAAATAATTCATAACTTTGGAAAAGTGGCAGGATACAAAATAAATCCACATAAATCCTCAGCATTTTTAGACATCACCAACAAAATGCAAACAGCAAGAGATACAAAGAGAAATTCCATTCAAAAAAAAGGTCAATAGTATGAAATATTTAGGAATATATCTACCAAAGGAAAGCCAGGAATTAATTATATGCGCAAGATTACAAAATACTTGCCACAAAAATAAAATCAGATTTAAATAATTGGAAAGACATTAAGTGCTCTTGGATAGGCTGAGCAAATATAATAAAGATGACTATACTGCCTAACCTAATCTATTTATTTAGTCCTATATCAATCAGACTCCCAAGAAACTATTTTAATGACCTAGAAAAAATAACAAAAAAATTCCTATGGAAGAACAAAAGGTCAAGAATTTCAAGGGAACTAATGAAAAAAAAAAAAAAAAAAAGATCAAATGAAGGTGTTCTAGCTGTACCTGACCTAGAACTATATTATAAAGCAGCAGTCACCAAAACCATTTGGTATTGGCTAAGAAATAGACTAGTTGATCAGTGGAATAGATTAGGTTTACAGGGCAAGATAGTGAATAAAAATAGCAATCTAGTGTTTCACAAACCCACAGATCCCAACTTTTGGGATAAGAATTCATTATTTGACAAAAACTGCTGGGAAAATGGAAATTACTATGGCAGAAACTGGGCATGGACCCACATTTAACACCACATACTAAGATAAGATCAAAATGGGTTCAAGATTTAGGCATAAAGAACGAGATCATAAATAAATTAGAGGAACAAAGCATAGTTTACCTCTCAGACTTGTGGAGGAAGAAGGAATTTGTGTCCAAAGGAGAACTAGAGAGCATTATTGATCACAAAATTAAAAAAAATTGATTACATCAAATTAACAAGCTTTTGCACAAACAAAACTAATGCAAATAAGATTAGAAGGGAAGTATCAAATTGGGAAAACATTTTTACAGTTAAAAGTTCTGATAAAGGCCTTATCTCCAAAATATACAGAAAATTGACTTTAATTTATAAGATATCAAGCCATTCTCCAATTGATAAATGGTCAAAGGATATGAACAGATAATTTTCAGATGATGAAATTGAAATTATTTCCATTTATATGAAAGAGTGTTCCAAATCACTATTGATCAGAGAAATGCAAATTAAGACAAATCTGAGATACTACTACACCCCTGTCTGATTGGCTAAAATGACAGGAACAAATAATGATAAATGTTGGAGGAGCTGTGGAAAAACTGGGACACTGATGTATTGTTGGTGGAGTTGTGAAAGAATCCAACCATTCTGGAGAGCAATCTGGAATTATGCCCCAAAATTTATCAACTGTGCATACCCTTTGATCCGGCAGTGCTACTACTGGGCTTATATCCCAAGAAAATACTAAAGAAGGGAAAGGGACCTGTATGTGCCAAAATGTTTCTGGCACCCCTTTATGTAGTGGCTAGAAACTGGAAAATGAATGGATTCTCATCAATTGGAGAATGGTTGTGTCAATTATGGTATATAAATGTTATGGAATATTATTGTTCTGTAAGAAATGATCAACAGGATGAATACAGAGAGGCTTGGAGAGACTTACATCAACTGATGCTGAACTAGGAGATCATTATACACTTCAACAATGATACTGTATGAGGATGTATTCTGATGGAAGTGGATATCTTCAACATAGAGAAGAGCTAATCAAATTCCAATAGATCAATGAAGGACAGAATCAGCTACACCCAGAAAACAAACACTGGGAAATGAGTGTAAACTGTTAGCATTTTTTATTTTTCTCCCCAGGTTATTTTTATCTTCTGAATCCAATTCTTCCTTTGCAACAACCACAACAAAATTCGGTTCTACACATATATATTGTGCCTAGGATATACTATAAGGTATTTAATATGTATGGGCATGCCTGCCATCTAGGAGAGAGGGTGGAGGGAAGTAGACGAAAATTCGGAACATAAGGGAGTACAA